>NC_142387.1:5395160-5397660 GCF_059441005.1 Hippichthys cyanospilos | reverse complement strand
TGTTTGTGTCTCGCAAATCTTTAATTTTCAATTCGTCATCTTTATAAATTCTGCCTTTTAATTTGAATATTGCTTTGTTACAGGAGCTAGCAACCTTGGCCATCTATTTTTATGGTTGTTTGGAAGTTGCTAACATCTTTGTCAAGCTACAAATACCAATTTTTAGGGGTCATAAGTGTGGAAAAAAAATGTTGACTGTTTAAAACGTTTGGGTGGGACAAATTCACCTTTTTAATTCCTGGAAACTGTTACTAGTCCTTTACGTTACACCTTACAATAGGTTGCTGAGATCGCTAAAAAAAAAATGTCAATTGCAGAATTGGTATTTTTGTTACAATTTAGACATATGCATTAAATGGAAGAATCAGAACAAACAAAGATTTTCCCAGATTTCTCATATTTTTGAGTATAATGTCAGTATTTTGACATTTCATGAACCCTGAACCATCAATATTTGAAGCTGAAGACACATCCTTAATGGGCTTCAGTTGGTCTTCGTGGTGGCTACTTCAACTTGGTGTCCGGGGGATTTTTCACGAACCTGGCCTTATTATCACATAACTTGGGCTGACTTTGAAAAACCATAACATCGTCAAATATAAATTTGTAAGTTGCCATTGAGAAAGATTCATGCAAAAATCAGAGGAAATGCGTGATAACACATCAGGGTTTCAATATGTCCAAAATTGACATAATTTCCCATTTTGAATGGCAGTAAATGAGCCCGACACGGGCTAAATTGGACACCTATAGGGTGTACCTCTTGACCTCCCTTTTGCAAGCATTTACAAGAGACGGCAAGCTATGTGGCATATTGAAAGTCATCATGTTTTGACAATCTATGCAATATTTTAGCCTCCTAGTGTTTTTCTGTATGCTTTTCTTTTGATATCACACATCAGAAATATCAAAAGACTTGAGTTGGGTCAAAATTTCTCCCAGGGGTCAACGTTGACAGTTTTACATCCCTACAGCTTCTTTATGTGGTTTGTGGACTACAAGTGACAAGCTATCATTAGTTCTTCAACAGCAAAATATTTGCCTTTTTACCACAATTGTAAGCAAATGTGAATATACTCCTACATGCGTTGCTGTTATATTACTTCTTTTGGTTAGTGTCTTGGTTAGTGTCTAAATAAATTTGAAAGCTTCTTTTGTTATATCACACATTTTGCTACAGTGGTCTAATGAAGATATGCTTGAAAAGAAACAACTGGGGAAGGAATTAAGGTAGTTCGAAGTTAATGAGAGAGGTTTTTATACAAGCCAGTCTGGCCGTGTTGCCCCCCCCTTCCACACTCCCCATGGTGTTTCCTCTCCATTTATAAAACGGCTATTGTTGCTTTTCCAGCTGTGCCTGGCCACCTCTGATGTGCTCTCCCATGTTTTCTTCTCCCACTTCGCCATAGGACCACATGCATTCTCAGGGTTGCGGAATAGTCAGGTGTGTGTTATTTTCAGCGAATCTTCACTTCCCATTTCTCCGTCCAACTCTTTCTTTCCTTCTGCACTCATCTTCTTTTAATACCCTCTATTATCTTCGTCTCTGATGGCTCATTTTGTACCTGCCTAACCTCTTTCAACACCCCCTCTCCTCAACAATCTTAACCAGTGTGCTTGCTTTTCATCTGTCTTCAATCCTTTGTGCCTCCCATCCTAGCCTAAGTCTCCTTCATCCTTATGCTCTTTTCTCCTTCTCATTCTAAGCAGCTCCGCACCAGTGGCCTACATCAGGTGACCCAAGACGACCCATTGGCCTTTGCTCCTTTCTTTTTTACAGAAGATCAGAATGAGTCTGTTGGCCATTTATTCAGCTACTTGACTGAAATGAGGGGTAACAAAAAAAAAATAAGTCGTACTTTAAAGAAGATGCAGTTTGCCACATCATGATGATAGAGATTGCTATAGCTTCATGGAAAAAAGACAGAGAATCTGCAAAAAACAACTTGCAATCAAAGGTCAAAATATCTATATGATTAGACAAGCTCAGAGTAAAACGTATGCAACACAAACCTCAGGCACATATGTCTCCACAATTATTGGAAGAGCTCAAAATGTTGTAACCCCAAGTAATACAAGTGAGTGGGGGCCTGTGAACAAAGAGTCTGTTCAGTTCTAAGGGATAGATTTGGGTCAGGTAGGCAGCTGTGCACACACAACACACACGCAGAAGAGCATTGAGCTCGTTTAGAAACCACGCAGACAAAAACACACATGCGTGAAGAAACATCTGTTTTCGGCCTCCAATCGAGCCCAGATGGACCCCGGGGCATAAGTAGCAACAAGAGGGGAGACCTCATAGTAAATATAGCGCATCGTGCTTTGGGCTAGTTCAGTGCTGTGGGAATATAATGACGCAGAGGGCGTGCAAGCGAAATCAATACCTGCCTCATTTCTGAGAATATTTAATTCAATTGGCCAAAATCCAATTAGCCTTGTCTTGTTTGTATTGTTCTGCTGTAGCATGAATATGCATGTATTGTGCACATTGCGTGGGGAA
>NC_142387.1:5145160-5202660 GCF_059441005.1 Hippichthys cyanospilos | reverse complement strand
AGACCCAAAAGCAGATTATTTTCCTAACTCATTGTTAAGACTTATTCAACATTAACGTGGACAGATTCATAAATGTTGTTGATTGACTTTTGTCTTAATTCTAAAAAGATTTCTTTACTTAAAAAATAACAAAGGCATGACAAAATCAGACAAGTGTTTTTTCCTTGATCTACTCACCATCTCTTTCAATTATAAAGATCAAAATAAGGCATCAATAGCAAAACAATTAAATGGAGCTCTTTATACTTTCTCTTTAGGGAAATGCTGGGCATCCTTTATATTCACTGAGAATGAATTGCCCTCTGCAAGTGTTTTACACGGAATTAAACAGCTGACTCTTAAATGGTCTGCCGCATAAGCATATAAATGTATGCTCTAATTTAGTAGCTGATAAACATGTTGGGGTGTCTGGAAATTTGAATGATAGAGAACCACACAAAAAACTTTTTTTTAAGTGTTCATTTGAAAGTGTTAGCAAAGTAATTTGTAAACAGATGAAGAGCAATCATTTGAAAAAGCATGCATGCACATCCTTGATCACATTATGACTTCTCACGCTTCTGAGTAAGCATGTGTCAAACATAATAATGCGAACTGCATTCTAGTGTCAAACTGCACATAATGTACATTGCCCACAACGGTCAAACAATCCTTAATTCTTTAGGTCCCTTTCGCCGGATTTCTCGGAAGGACGAGAAAAAACGCCTTTTACGAACAGTAAACAAATGATATTGCTTTTATATTAAGTGAAGGATTCAAGTGAGTGTATTTCTCCCCTGACAGGATGATGAAGCACACAAAGAGGAGACAGATAGGAAAAGCAAAGGAGCTGTCTGTCAAGCATGCCGGTGTTGGAAACAAAGAAAGTCGGAAGCAGTATCGCTCCCTCTCAGTTCACTGTCATGTAGTGAGCAGCCTCAGACTAAAACTTCCACCAAAATATTGAATTAAACACACTTCATTGCTCCTGGACACTCCATTGCAGTGGATTATGAAGCTCGGCAATATGGTCCAGACCCTTTCGGTTTGTCTTAATTGTAATTTATTCTGGCTTTTGTAAATGTGTTTCCTTAAATGTAAATGTGTTTCGGCTATTGGTCATTTGCTTTCTGATGTGTAAAAGCAGTTCATCTTTTGTGAAAATGTTTTCTAAAATGTAGTTTGTCTTTGGTTAAAATTCTTTCTGAAATGTAAATTTGTTTTGGCTTTTGGTAATTTGCTTTCTGAAATGTAAAAGTGTTTCATATTTTATTAAAATGTTTCCCGGAATGGAAATTTGTTTCATGAAATGTAAAAGTGTTGATTTATTTTGCACTTCAAGGCCAAACTCATAACACACGTCCACACCCAGATAAAAAGCATTTTAAAAAACAACGCATAGTAAAGTGCAAAGTAGTGTGGTGCAAGTGGAGAATGCTTAACCCTTTAGTAGGCACAGCAACCACTTTTGGTGATAGTCTTAGGCAAAAACTGGCATGTTTGGTTGGGGTTAGTTGTTTTTTGGAGTTGTGTGAGTTTTGCTCATGTTATTAAGTTCATGTTGATGTTTGCCCTGCATCTGCCTTTCCTGTCTGTGTCTCGTTAGCTTGATCTCGTCCACCTGCCCCCTGCGTGTCATCCGATCCGCTTTCCCAGCCTCTTGTTCCCCTCCAGGTGTTGCAGGTTTCCCTAATTAATTAGGTTATATTTAAGTCCCAGTTTTGGGTTCAGCTCTTGTCGGGTCAATGCTTATTTTTCTTGCTGCTATGCTATCGCCCAGTTGTTACCCGTGAGTTCATTTTAGTTTCAAGTTCGGCTGCTACTTTTTCTAGTTTTAATTATTTTGTTGTTCCTGCCTTGTTTACTTATTAAACCTTCGTTTTTGAGCTCTCAGTTTCTGCATTTTTTTGGGCCCCGCTCCTTCCTCATCTCCACTCGCTATGCCCTGCCGTGACAAAAAACGGCCTTTATGAGTCACACGTTTTTATACTTTTAAGTCCTAAACAGGCAAGAATTTTCAGGATCTTAGAGAAATTTAGGTGTACGTAAGAGTTTAAGTAATGGCTGTTACGGACGCTTTCGGCCATTTTGCCTGTCTAGACTATCGTCTGAAAGTGGCTGCTGTGCCAGGTTAAGTGCTTCCATGTTCGGAGTTAAGGCGCTGAACAGCCCTGGGGACAAACGTAACTTTTCACCGCTGAATCCTGCAGCCAGGACAGCAGAGTCTGCACCCATAGGGGTACCACTGAAACAGAAAATAAAATGTGTGTGGGGTCATGTTAACAGATGCAATTGTAACCATTTACCCTCTGCTGCATTAGGGACTAGTCCCTAGAGCTGGCTGCAGCTATGGGTCAAAATCAGATTCTAACAGTAAGGTAATGTTGAGCAAAAATATCACGGTATTGAAATTACAGCTCTATTTTTTCTCATTTTATTTTTAAATATAGTTAAAAATTTGGTTCATTAAGAAATGAGTACAGCATTTAGTGCAAATAAATACATTAACATTCTTCTTTTTTTTTTTAAATTGTTCTTAGTGCTGTCACTGGAAAGATGTGTTTAAAACACTGTACCGTGCTTCCATGAATGTCCACTGGAAGGCACACTAAACTTAGAAAAAAAAATGGTGAATAATTATAAAGAAATTAAATTTGACTATCTTGAGAATACATGTGTTTTTGATTTAAAAAAAACAAACTTTTTCCATATTTTTCAGACAAACTGTGAAGGATTGTAAACCGCACCAACAAAAATAAACATTTATTTCTGTCATGTACATATACAGTAGGCCGCACCGGACTACAGGTTGTGACAAGAGATCTTTATGCAGAAAGATGGTGCAAGGAAGTTATCTAAAATGTTTGTTTTTATTGAAAACAACATCATGCCTTCAACACAGACTGAACATGCCAGCATAAATAGGAATAAACGCAGCACCAAGACACCAATAACACAAACTGAACATACCCACACGTTTAGAAATTAAGAGCAACAAAACACCGACACGTTCGGATTGTTACGATACTGCACCAACACACCAGTAACATTCCTAGTAGTGTTTACTCATGGAGCATGCCCTCTGGTGACGAGTAAAATGGCAGTTCGAATTGACAATCAATACTTCAATAGTCTTCTCCTGTCTTCTTTTGTTTACCGGGGAGATAGCCCCCTGGTGGCTACTAAGGAAAATTTGCAAATAAGCCACACTGGACTAAAGGCCACAAGGTTCAAAGCATTAGAAAAAAGTAGCGGTTTACGGTCCAAAATTTATGGCACGTTTTCCTCTTTGAAGATGCATTTTGAGAGGTAAGTGCACAGGGGACATGAGAAACAATGCTTAACTTGATTGTGATTGGTAAAGCTTTGTCCAATCATACACCAGAAGCGGGCAACATCATCAAAATTCAGCCCACAGGTCATGCATCGTTTAAATTTGGACAATTCCAGTTTTCAAGTCGAAATCTGGTTGAGCATTGTTTGAATTTGGACCATTTCGGTTTTCAAGTCAAAATCTGTTGGATTTCAACCTGTTCTTTGAAAGATATAAAAACAAAACTGACTGTTGCCACAACAGGTGGGTTACGTTGCTTTGGGAGATTGGCGGAAAGGGCTCTATGCACATATATGTAGTTTCTCCCTGTGGTAGCCCACCTTTGTGATGTACCCACCCATACTGACCACTGTAGTTAGTACACACTTGCCGCTCTGGGAACTTGCGAGCCACAGGTCTAGCTTACCGGCGTGGGGCGGGTACAAAGCAGAGAAGGGCTGCATATGAAGTCTTCTTTCACCTATGCTTCTTCCTCCCGCCTTTGTTTGTTTTAAGCGGTGTGCTCCGTGCATGGACCAGGTCGGAGTACCAGGAGAACTGACATGCTAGTCCCGGTACCAATCAATACCCAAATCCCGGTACCCAATATTGGTGGTAAAGCGTCAACATGGTTATCGGCCTAGCTGAATGCAACCTTTAGTTTCAACTATTGAGGAGGAATGGTGGTGTTTTATTTTGTCCATTGCCCCATTAATTTGAAATTAACATTAAAATAAAACATCTATACTGTCCATCGCAGACTTGCTCAAATGTGAGGTGTTCTCGAGTTCAGTCTGGCAAAGAGTTTTGTAATGCCTCACTAGATTAGCTATATCTGTATCGTTGCTATATCTGTGGCTGCGGTCGCACCGGGGTGCTTTGCATTTACTGTATGTGGTAGGCTAAACTTGAGCTGCTTCTGTGGTAAGCAAACTACTTCTTGCAAAGAATGTGTATCGCTCTCCCTTTATCAAAGGCACCGTTGGGGCATTTTTTTCCTATTTAATTTACCATTCATCAGACCAACAACTCTCACATGCTCCTCCATTTTCATGACTTCCTTCTGCAACTAACTATGACTGCAATTATTGGTCACAATTAATCTTTCAATATGACACTCCTGATTCTTATCTCTTCAAGTACGACTATCGTCAGACGTCTTTCAAATTTTTCTGTCCATCATGCGGGATCTGGGAACAAAGCTGTCCAGCAGTAGTTACAATTCTTTCCATTTTGGATCCTGGGTAAGATTGTTCTGATCCGCAAACAGCCTCAAGTAAACTCATTTTAGTGTGCTCGTCTGCACTCACCGCCTGCCCTGAAGGGATCAATACCAATATGAAAAAACCTGGGTTCCATTCTGAGCAGGCCACACCGGCGCCTTTCCCTGAATACAAATTATATCATTGCATCTGCTCGATCTTAACAGCGTGCAACATGATCCCTGGAGCAGAGCAGCAACTGGAGAAATCCATTTGCTCGGTACTAGAAGTGCCCCATTTATTAAGGGAGGGCCGAAGGTTAGGACTTGGTAAACATCCTAAATATCTCGTACCGCACATTTCATTAGGTCACTGATAGGATAGTGGCTTCCATTCACATTTAGTGACAGTGTCAATGTCTCAGCCTATGTGAGCCCTGTAAATGACTGTTAAGACTAAGTAATACAGCAGTTGTTGGTGTAAAATGAAGAATCTTTTCATTTTTTTTATTCTTTCGTGGAATGACCGAAACGTTTTAAACTCTAGTTTCTAAGGTCAATCATGTATTGAACAGAAAGATAGCTTAACTTGACACCGAATCAACTGAACATGTGCTGGTTGCACTTCTCTTGTAGTAATCCCCCCTAATTGTGATAAATTTGCAAGACATTCCAACATTGCCGCAATTCTCATCACATTTGCAAATTACTTTATTATTATCTTCATCACAAATGGGTGAGCATGATTGGTTCTTACTTGTGTCGTCAGCATTTGTAATGTCATTTTCAATGGCCAGCAAGTGGAAAAATGTACTTTTAATAGGTAGTAATTGTAAATAATTTAACAATTTAATGATCAAATTAAGTATTGACAAACTCTTACCTTTTTACCGGCCAAATAAGTAATGAATGTGCAACATCATTTGGGCCATGCCTCCGACAGTAGAAATTGGTTGAAGCAGTTTTCTATTGTTAAACTTGACAATAAACAAAAGAAGAAACAGCAGAAAATCTGAAATAACAAAAATACTTCCCTGAGAGTGTTAATTATTTAATATTTTCTCTCTTGTCCAGAGTAACTAAAGGTAAGGCTGGTTGTCATCCTTGTCAAGTTTAGCCTCTGGCATCAATTTTCTCCTTAACGCCATAAAGGATATGACAGATGACAGCTCAGTGTTATATTTATTTCACTGTCTACACTGCTGCAAGCGGAAAAATAACAAGTAGACATCACATGATTCTGCATGGAACCTTCTGCAAGGATCAATGCCAGACAACTAAGCTAAAGAACTTGTTTAGAAAAAAAATTGTCACCACCTAGTGAGCCTGTGACCTTCGAGAGAGGCTTCTTCCAGTAGCTGAATTCAAAGTATTATTTTTTGCAAACTAGCATCGATTAGCATTGAGAGTAGAGATGGAAGGGTCTCAGCATGATTGCAGTGCAAACAAGATGCTTTTCAGACCCAGAGGCAGATACCGCGCCCCTGTTGACAAATTGGTGATTGTTATCTCAGGGTAGACGTCAATCGACAAGGTCGTATTTGGAACAATGCTGTTTCACACCGGGACAGGTTTACACAACCCACCTGCGCTCCATGCAGACAGCAGGATGGGTCGCAAAGGAGGAGATGGGAAGGTGTGATCAGACAGAAAGCATGCTGAATTCTGTACAGGTGAGTTTAGACTCCAACAGTGAGGGAAACCAAATAAAACATGAATCGTAACAAAGGCAATGCCAGGAAGCATTTGTTTTAGGCTTCTAGTTTCTGTTTTTAAAAAACAAAACCTGCAGTAAAGCTTTTCTGTTGGTCTAAAAGACTTGCATGAATCCAATGTTAAAATGGTAATTTTGATATTTCCAACTGTTTGCGATGTCGACAAATCATGTTATGTTTCTCTGCTCCACTTAGCTCATGAATAAGAGGTGGCTTCTACATATTAACATAACAGTTGGATAGTTGAGATTTTGTGGAATTAAATCAGCCTAAGGTTCGCAAGCTAAGGTTAGACATGTAGGAGACCTAACAGAAATCGTTGCCCATTTAGTTTTCTGCCTAAACAAGATGCCATTGTAATCAAAACAGCAAGTTATCCGGAATTCAAGGTTAAAGTTTGCTGAAAACATTGTAATTCCAATAGTGCAGAACTACAACATTGACTGGTGGGTAGTGGCTAGCAAAGTTAAAATGCCAATACATTTGCATTTCCATTTTTGTGCCAGCTGCTGGACTTAAGTTGTGCAATAAATCCATTTCCAGCCTGATTTCGAGTCAGTCGGCTCATTTTTTATTTCAGGGCTGACAGCGTGGTGAAAAAAAAAAGATTGACGGCTCCTGGTCAAACGAATATTAATGGATTTTAGCATGTTAGAAGTTTGCTTAACACAACAGTGATGTCAGATTCTTGAAGAAGCGGAGTCATGACTAAATTGGACAATCTTTGATTTCAGGCTACAATCATGTTCCAAAAGGAACTGTGTACCTACATGCAGCTGTGTGTTTCTTGGATTTAAATCGAATACTTGAAATCATGTGCATATGCCAGGTTTTACTGACTATGGAGTCAAGTTGGCATAATCATATTTCTCGACAAGAATTAACTGGATGATCTTCAAAAAGTTGGGTTCCACATTTGAATTTAAAGACATTTCGTTGGGAATTTTAGGCTTGTCTGTATTTGTCACACAATTTGGGGATTTTTTTTTTTCTTTTTCATTTTTGAGCTTGTATTATTTTCAGAGCAAGAAAAAAGTGCAGAACACACTTTATCAAGTATTATCTGATATTGGAAGTACTGTTTTTAAATATAAAGTAGATAGGAACAAAAGAGCAGGATTTTTTTTTTAATAAAATCTAATAACTGTCTGGAAAGGCCACAAATCTAAGTACAATGCAAAAAGACAAAAATGAGAACCAGATGAGACATTCTGAAGAAATTGAGACTGTTGTGTGGGGAAAAATGGCATTTTGGAAATCTGATCCTGATCTGATCCAGCTAAGAAAATGGCTGGATAGATGAAGCGCTCATTCCATGTTTGTTTGTTTTGTTTTAATTCCACAAAGATGGCAGCCACTGGTCACATTGCTTTAGATAGATTTTCACAATCATTGGTCAAGGAAATTTCTTTAACTCATTCACTGCCAACCCTGTGAAAAATGGATCTTTGACATTTATAGCCATCAATGGCAGTGAACGAGTAAAACGCTCATCCCTGAAAAAGACATGTCATATTTCTGACATTGATCTGCTGCAAGAATTTCACCACAGCCACCTACAATCACTGCCAAGGCACCCACCCTGCAAAGAAGTGCTTCTGTCCAGGTGGGTTAGGGACAATTGGAGCTGACTAGGGCACAACCTCATCTGCGCAAAGTCACCCGTGACTTAAACGTGTCAGTCACACTAAAAAGGTTTGCGCTGCTTCCTGACAAGTCCAGGGAGACATGGGCTCGGTTCAACGCTCAGCTATCAGCCCGAGTAAGAAAGCTTCAGACAGACACATTAACTCTTTATGACAGGTCATCTTGCATCGTGGCCTAGCCATCATTTCAGAACCTCTCCAAATTTTTCGAGTGTCACAACCAAATATTCCTATAATTAAAGTTTAAAAGAGATCCCATGGCTGCTTATTACGCATTAAATCACGTAAATTATGTGTGAATGAGCGCATTGTGAGAGACCTCATTTATTCCTAACGAGATGGCAAAAACAATTGCTTAGATGACCGCAGCCCAGAGTGTTTATAATAATTATGCCTACTGCGATGGAATGACGTCAACCATTATGAAGCTTGAAGAGGGCCTTATTCGACTGTCAGGTCAGATTAGCTAGAAATGTACACTGATGCTATGCCCTTAAACACTGCATGGACATTTGTGAATATCTATTACCAAGTCTGGAAAGGTCAGAACAACAATCTGCACAAAACCAGCATAAAAAAGGCAAAAATGCATGAATATACATTTGCTCACCTTTGCTGGAGGAAGCCAATAAAGGGCGCGACACCCGTACCAGGTCCGACCATTATAAGAGGCACTGATGTGTCAGGTGGAGGTCGAAAGGAGCAATTGGGTCTCAAACTCACATGGATCTGAGGTGTGAGGGTCACAGAACATTAGTGTGCATTCTAAATAATGGAAGTAATTAGAACACTGCTGAGAAGCCACTATGGGCCTTCCAATCTATTAATTGATCTACTTAACATTCTAAAACAGGCTAATGAGAAAACTTATGAGCTCCAACCAAAATCCACAGGGTGTGATAGAGAGGATTTAGTTGCTATAATTCAAATTCTATTTGATTTTAATCGACCCCAATAACAGGTCCAAACCCAGGTAATCAGTCAAGCCTAAAAGAAAACCCAAAAAGGTTTATCAAATAGATTCAAAGAGCAAAGACTTCTGCCAAGGCAAAATATTACATTACTATCACTAGTTTATTCTCTTTGGTCCAAATTATCACTGGCGTATAAGAGGGGAAAAGGTGTGCAGCATATTCTCAAATTATCTTAAGTATTTATGCACCATTATGGCGGACAAACACCCTGGGTGGAACAATAAAGTAAACTGTGGATGTTTCTTTCTCATACTCCTGCCTATTTACTTTCGCCTCATGGTACAAAAAATACAGTACCTTGAATGTATTTATAGATTACTATGTATTTAAGGGACAATGTGTAAGATTTTGACCATTTTTCATTAAAAATGAATAAATTATTATACATTTAAAAATGACCAACAGTATTTTTTAAATGTAATTGTAAGTTTAGTTATCATTAAATGATATTACTTAGGGGGTGGCACTCCTCCGGAGGCTGCAATGTCTGTTATAGCTACGGACAATGGTAAATGCAGCACCTCTTGCTGTCCGTAATGAAAAGTGGTCTAAATCTTACACATTGACCTTTTAAGCTAAAAAATAAATACAATCTTGAAGAGATTATTCTAGAACTGAAATTGAATAAAGTTGGACTGATTTTCTGTAATTGTTTTCCTTAATATGCAGTAATGTGCCCTATAACGCATGGTGCCCTAATCTGTACAATATATGGAAAAAAAATAGACCTGTTTATTGAGACTGCAACTCACCAGTGGTGTCCCAGGTATCCTACCAATGTGGCTGCACAGATCCACTGACCAAAAATAACTGATTTGATCAAAAAGATAACCTGAATCAGCTATAACAGCTTTTTTTTTGGCAGATTACATTGACACTAGCCAATTTTGTTTACAATGCTGACGTACAACTGCAAGGAATGATTCTACTTCAAACAAGATCCTGTTTTTGTTGCTGTTTTTGAAAAGAAAAATTGCAGGATGGTGATTACGGTAAAAGGTGTGTTTTTGTTATTGGCTGATATTTACCACCTTTCAACCTTTTTTTTTTTTTTTTTTTAAGGGAAAGTGGATTCCTCAAGCATATTCGCAACTTCTAATTTTTCAGTTTTCCCTTAATGGTCTGCACTCACCTTCGGCAGCGTCACGTAAGACTGCATTTCAACTTTCCCAGGGTGAATCAAGAAAGGTGCTACGAGGTCAAAGAGCCAACCAGTACACAAGCCCCGCCTCCTCACAGGACAACCTGAACAAGCTGGGAACTCCACAACGCTGAGGACAAAAATCAGCTTGCCTGGGTGCTGAAGGGAGGAGCTGCAAATTTGAGACAAAAATGTTAGAGGCACATAGTAGTGTGATCAAGTGTGTGTGCATGAAATACAGGAAGACAATGATGAGAGGGAGATCTACAGGAAAAAAAAAGTAGAGGAACAGATAGAGAACAGAGTGGTAGAGAAAAGTATGATGGAAACCATTCAGACAAAAAAAAAACAGCTGATGAAAAAAAACCATTTGGACAGGAGCTGATCAAAGTAGCAGAGATGAAAAGGCTTTAAATGTGACTTGAAAAAAAAATGTGGCAGTGGAAATGAGGGTGCTACATCTATATTTCTCCTTGGGCTGCCCTAACATTCTTTCTATTGAAGGGCCTCGAGAAATTTTGAAGTATTCAGGATTCTTTATATACTTCACTTTTTTCTTAACTCAGTCAACTCAATCAATTATTTTTGCAAAGCCACCCCCTAGGAAACAGAAAACATTTTGTGGCTTCCCACTTGTCGCAGTGACTATAAATAAGTTCATTATTTATAAAAATTGAATAAGTACACCTAAATCCTCTTTAAGATTAAAAAAAGAAAAAAGAAATAGGAATACATTTTCTACCAGTGTTATATACTTTTTACAGGGTTTATAGAGATTACAAGTTATTCTGAAACAGAAAAAAATAACTTCAAGAGCATGAAAATGCCTGAAATGAAAAAAGTCAATCCTCATTTAAACTTGAAACATTTTTGACCAAGTGAACCATTAGATGCTGAAAAAGAAATATTGAATCAATAAATATTAATAATACATGTAAAGTGATTTGCAACATTAACGCACCAGCACCAAAATCATGAATATTTTAAATGAAGGTATAATTTTTGTTTTTTTTCCTAAATCACACCCCACTGTTTCAGAAAGAATATCTTTAGCTATTCACTGCCACTGATGGCTATAGATGCCCAAGATCCATTTTTAATGGACTAACAACTCATTCACTGCCATTGATAGCTAAATAAGTCAAAAATCAATTTTAACTGGGCTGACAATGAATGACTTCATAAATACTAATGGTATGATCAGAGCGTAGGTCGAGATATGCTGAATGTTCATCTACTTTCTAACATTTATACTGTTTAGGATCACAGAGATGCTGTAGTCCATCCGTATTGTGGTACACATACAAAAAAAAAAAAACAACACTGTTTCTAGACTCACGAAAATGCCATCCAAATTATTGTTCCTAAAGACCCGCATACCATGTCAATTTTTCTCCTTCCGACTTCCTTTTTGCCGCTTGAGACCTCTATTGACTAGCATCAATAATGCAAGTCTCTAAAGTATCGAGTCTGCACTATCTGGTCAACTACAGTGGCCATCTCTCTCAGAGCAGCCTCTCTCTCTGGCACGTGCTTTTTTTTTTTTTTTTTTTTTTTTTTGCGCTCAAGGAGGCAGCAAAGCGAGTAGGAGAGCAGCTGAGAAGTTCTGAGTCCTGACCTTGTCTTATAGACGCTCATGTTCCCTGTGAGCTTTAAAGCATACCCTAATGGTGCTAGCTTACCAGGAAGCGCAAATCGATGACTGGCTAAGTGAGGCAAAAAGATGGAACACTGATTCAAATGAAAGACTCGCGATAGTCCATTTGTTTTGCTCGACGTTCTGCAATCAGAGAGTTCATTAGGGAATCACAGACACGCTGAAGTGCACTTAACATGGACGACAGTAGGCAGATGGAAGGTGACCCAAAGTCTTCTCTTTCCTTCAGGTAAAAAGTTGAAAAGTATTTTTTATGCATGAAGATTATAAAACACCTCAATCCTCACACATCAATTCACACAGAACCTCCCCGCTGACACAAATCTGCTTTATTTTTATTCTAAAATGGTTATATGATGCTAAATGAATGAATCCTACATTGAGGCCTCATAGCTCAAACCGTTATCGAGTTACGGCACTTCAAATGTTGGCTGCCACACCCTCTATTGGGTACCAGTAATTGAACACTAAATTTGGGTCCATATTTGGGCGCCTTCGTTTTTTGTTTTAAAGTAGGTCACACCTGTTAACGGCTATATCAATTCTGAATCTGTTTATCAGAATCGGCACTCAAAACGATCTTAGGGATACAATTTTGAGAACTATTAATCCTTTTAAAGTGGTGTCTTGATTGACGTCATACATTATAGACACTTTGGGGGTCCATATCTTGGATATGTTTTGTGTTGGAGGGGTTTCAACAGATGTATCAACAAATTAGGGAACTTGACAATGTATTTAGAGAGTTTCAAGGTACACAGCCCCATGGCCAGGTGAAGGGCTCCAACAATAGCTATGGGGCAAAATGACCATTTCGGACCCTCTACTACCAGCTCCTTGTTGGTCATGAGGGCATATGATGAAGGAAATTATCTCTTTACACCATCAACAGTCACCTTTCGTCAATCATCGTTGAGCCCCCCAAATGTTTTGATTATACAACTTCTTCACTATGAATTAAGCCTTTGCATAAGATACTATTTTGGGGATATTTTCTAAGAGATTTGAAAGCCGGACGGCTCGATGGAAGATTGGTTAGCACACAGGTGTCAAACTCAAGGCCCGGGGGCCAGATCCGGCCCGCCACATCAATTTTTGTGGCCCGTGAGATCCTGATCAAACTTCAAGTTTCTGGTTAAAATACTAAATTTGCAAGTTGTCCTCAACATTTAAAAATTTGGGGGTAAAAATAACAAGCATTTTGTGATCCCATTATCTCTTTTGAACAGTTTTTACCAGGCTCTTATTTCAAAACTAGTTAGAAGTGTGACAAACACACCTAAAATTGATTTGATTTCACAATCATACTGGCCCTCTGACAAAAATTATAACTACAATGCGGCCCCCGATAAATATGAGTTAGACACCCTTGGGTTAGCACATACGCATCACAGTTCAGAGTCCCGAGTTCAATTCCAGCTCGCTATGGCCTTCCTATGTAGTGTTTGCATGTTCTCCCTGAGCCTGTGTGGGTTCTCTCCAGGCGGCTTCCTCCCACACTCCAAAACATGCATGGCAGGTGTATTGGACACTCTAAATTGTCCTTAAATGTGATTGGGTGCATGAATGGTTGTTTGTCCCTATGAGATCTGCAATTGGCTTACAACCACTTTAGCTGGGATAGGCACCAGCAAGCCAGCGACACTCGTGAGGATAGGAAAATGAAAACGGATGGATGGATCTTAATGCCTCTATCAAACTGAAGGGTTACGATTGCCGAGTGATAACAGAGGTAGCGGCTCTTTAGAACTTGTAAGGGATTGTTCAAGGTTGAAAACGTTCGCCAAATATTTCACTTGCTAAACTTTCAACTGTACTGCTTTTGTTATTCAAAATTTGCTTGCAACAAGAACAAACGTTAAAACTGTTGTTAAAGGTTTGGCAACCTTTCGGTGAACGAACCCTGACACGCATGTGCATTTGCTACCTTTATTAAGACTTGTAATGTTCACCCCACTGTGGGATAGGGGCTTAAGTCCAGAAATTAGGTTAACACTTGTTTTAACACTCTTGTTTTAACTGTCTATTCATGGTTCTGGAATTAAAAACAATTATAATACAACAATGAAAGTTTTGAGAGCAGATTCTGAGTGGGAATGTCACATGACCAACAAATGAGAAGTGATTGGTTATTCACCAAATCTTGAGCATGGGTTTTGTCATTTTCTGTTGACAGCAAGTGGGAGTTCTTTGTTTCTTTTCTTTTTTTAAGATAATAATTGTACATGAAAAATTTGTTTTTCAAATTAATTCTAGACAAAATATTAATGTTGTCATGCTGAAAATTGCTGTGAACAGGCCCTTAAAATCCCATACAGTCACTTGCTGTCAACTGGGGAAAAAAAAACAAACAAAACATCAAGTGCTCAAGGTTCAGATAAGAACCAAGCATGTCTCCGCTTGCAAACGTCATAACTAAACCTGGAAAACAGGTGAGCCGTGATTGGTCATTCGCCCAGCCTTGAGCAAATGTGATGACATTTTATATTGA
Source organism: Hippichthys cyanospilos (assembly GCF_059441005.1). Lineage (NCBI taxonomy): Eukaryota > Metazoa > Chordata > Actinopteri > Syngnathiformes > Syngnathidae > Hippichthys > Hippichthys cyanospilos. Next base: position 5,188,543 of record NC_142387.1, on the reverse strand, counting down.
CAAGTGGCAAAATGTGTTTTTAAAATGGTATACCTCTTGTTTAGCCTGTCAGCAGTGAAAATGTAAAATCTCTATAATTAAATTGATAACTACAATTTTTTCGTGAATAATGATTTATTCCACTACTTTTTGACTGAAAACAACAATTAATTTCAAAATATTAACTGTACATAAAAGATCATTTATTATCAAATTAAATATGGATAAAATTATACCCTTTTACTTGTGAAAGTGGCTAAATGAGTTTAGAATTGGTTTAATTATGTCTGTTGGAGTTCATATAATTTTGTTTAAGTAAAAATTACTGTAATTCGGTGTCTTCCATACAAATGAGCACAACAGATGTTCATATCAGTGTATAAAGATTGAGGAGTTCATTTTTGCACCAAGATGTAGCACAGATCCCCTTGGAAAGCCATTCATTCAATCAATCATTACTCGAACAAAACTGCATTTTTGTTAATTAAGACATTCGTCAGTGTTTCAGTGTAATCCCTACATTCAAACGTCGTTAATAACCACTGTCAAAACACATTCAGGATTCTCTTCTTTTAAATTACCTATTGCTGTAATGAAACTATTTTTAGTCATCATTGTATGTAGTGGAAATGAGACTAGGAATATTAAGGTTGGAATAAGACAGTCATTCATCATTGTGAGGCCATGTTAATGCTAACAAATGATGTCAGAGCTGTGGAAAGAATGCTATTTCAGTCTCCTTACCTGGCAGCTGAATAAGGCCTTGGCTGCAGCTTCGGGAGATGCTCTGCAAAAAAATTAAAAAATAGCAAACAGTGCTGTCAATCATCCTGCTTTTCTGCAAATATGTTATTAACCATGATGGATGGAGGGAAATCTAAACACATAGTCTATTTTCGGCAACCCTCTTCGAATTTCAGTTTTCAGGACATGCTGCTGCTACATTTATTAAAATTACAAAGTCAGGCCGTTTGAATCCCAAGCGTCCAGATGTGAAGCCAGTGGGAAACAGATTGCTTATGTTAACCCTGTTGCAAAATCAGCCATGAAGGTGCCCTCTTTTTTGGTAGTAAGCAGAGCTCACCGCATTAGCAAGGGTGGCTCTCTGGAATTGAGAAAATGAAGAAGGAACTGCACTTCGGCCTGTAGCAATGGAATTTATCACTGCCTCACCGCCAAGGATTTGATGTGGGCAAAAAGAAGGCAGTTGGATCACTTGGAACTTGGATGTAAATAATAGATGAACCCAAAAGAGTAGCAAAACAGCTGTGGCCCCGCAAAAAAACACATCATTGAACTAAATCGTTCGGAAAGATCAACAGCTGGACAAAATCTGCTCACACTCTTAGCCTGACACCTGCTAACAGCTCACAGTGTGAGGAAGGAAGTTCAGCACATTCTACAAACAGTTGGGAGAAAAAAAGGTCGAATTGGGTCAAAAAGTGGCTTACTCAAGTTTTTGGGTCTTAAAGTATGTATATTCAACACAAAAAGTTGGGTCAGATGGATGAAACAAAAAAAAAAAAAATCAAAAAACGGATGAAACAAAAAAATTTTTAAAAAATCGATTTTTTTTTTGTACAAAACAACCCCATTGTGGGTTTAGCCTAATTCCTTATCCAGCCCAAAATGTCAAGGGTCAAAATAGGTAAACTATTCAACCAAAAATGGGGTGTCTCATGGGTTATTAATTTTTACCTTTTTTTTTTTGTATAAATGAAATATAACTCAATATAATGTATCAGACTATTTTTGACTAAATAGGGGTTATTTTTGACCCAACAATTTTAAAGTGCAGCTTGGCATCAGATTCATTCAAATTGAATGGTGTGCACTAAACTAACTTTGGAAGATGATCTATCAGATTCAGTCTGCACAAGCACTTAACCCTTATTTTGATTGGTATTACGTCATACTTTTTGTAACGACCTTCATCTTGAAGCTGTGTTTTGTTACAAATACTGTATTAATGTGTTTTTATTGTTTTGTCAGACAAAAATTGAGTCATTTATTTCTTTTTGGTTTTCGTCTTATCCTAGTCACAATTACCAAAAATAGTTAGGACTCTTTTTACAGTACAGTATTTGGATCAGCCTTAAGGATCAAAGTAATTAGTTTGCCCAAAGACTTAGCCATTGATGAGTTCTTAAATTCATTTTCAAACATATTTCTATCTTCTTCTCACTCAAAAAAACAATGAGGATTGTTGCATTAAAGTTGTTGGAAAACTGAATCAAACAACGTGAATAATATCAATTTTTACAACTCTTATTTTTCAAAATCTGTGAATACTGCTGCACTACAAATGTGAGAAATATATAAGCAACATTAAAGAAAATATTTTTGAAACTTTGCAGAATTAAGAAACATTGCGGTTTAACATAATTTAATCTAACCCTCACCCTCATTCAATAACAGATACTTATTTACAGTATTTTTTTTTTAATTAAGATAAAAAAAAGGGTCTAAAAATTGCTGGCAATGGAAGAATTAATACGGCATTCAGAGGATGAAAAATATTGATTCTTTACTTTTGCCCGTTGCATAAGGTGTAATTTCTCTCTCAAAACTCTTGTTAATGTGCATGTTGCTTTCAATATTAAATGTCAAGTGTGGTGGTAATGCTCTGATGGTCTTAATGAAGTGGCAATTTAATTTAACAAGCATCACTCAGAGTACAGGCTCCTTCCCATTTGTTATGATCAATACAATTGTATTGAAAAAAAAACATGTGGACTAAATTATAAATGCATTTTTCAACTTTGAAGGAAAAAAAAACGTTTTTACAATTTATGTATGAGAAAAAAAATTCAGTAGGCAAGTGTAGCTTTTAGAACTGATCATCTCACACCATAATATGTATCTTATGAAATACAGCTCATTCATACTTTAGAAAGAAGAGTTTAATATTTATATATTGAAAAAAAAAGTAGTCTCCAGATTTTTTTTTTTTTTTGCCAGTATCTGAGGCACTTTATCTTTAAAATCTTTCCATTCAACATAATGCAAAAAAAGAGTTAGGCCTATAGTAATAGCGTCCAATATTAATGCTTGAATAGTTCCCGTACCTGCAGATGAAAGGGAAGGTTGCAACACATTTCAAAGAACTGTCCTTACTTTCATTCAACTCACTTCTGTTAATACTACTCACATGCCTTTTAATTTATTTTGGATGAGAAGCCTTGCAAGTTCACAGAATTTCATTAAGCTTTTCAAATGCTTTTTGTCAAGCTGTCGACAAGTTCATGTCCAGATGGTTAGAAGGTAAAGAAATAATTTGTCCTCAACCTCGTACAGCTACATTTGAGCCTTACGGTAAATTACAACAAAAAAGATGCTTACAGACAGCAGTCTGCTATGACCTTTCCACATATAAGTAAAAAAATAGGATCATATAAATTAGAGAATGGAGGAAGTGTATCTGTCGTCTTAGTGTATGTACTAAAGGATGCTCTTCTCATTATTTATAGTTACTGTCAAACCATAAGTATAAACCCTGATCTTGCAGTCTAATGAACACGAAGGGGTGCATTCCGCCATGTCCTTGACGCGCTGAGTCAGGCTTCCCCATTAACCTCTGCTCCAAGATCACCTCTGCACTTGTGCAAACCTCCAGTAACATAACATCTGTTGCTCTGAGAAGCCTCTAGCACCACAGTTTCTATCTCAATGATGGTTGATTTCTGAATCAGATTACCCCTAAGGAGTAGAAAAAAAATGGTGTGGCAAGACAAGCATGAAAGCCAAAAATAGCTGTGGCATGCAGGTGGGTTTTTTAAAGGACAACTTGTATGGAAAGCCGTCATCAACTCATTTCACTGCCAGATAAAATTTGCTCAACTGAACAGCAAACCAGCCAGCATAGCTAACGATCAAGAAAAAATATTTGCTGAACAGATGTGACAAACGTCTGACAGCATGAATAGAAGCTACATTTATCAAATCAATTCTGATATTATTATAAATGAAAAATGGTCATACAACACGATGGAACGCTGCCAAGGAGACTTCACTAAGGAGACTTCAGTCATCTGTGTAGTTTTTGTAAAAGAAAAAAAAAAAACTCACAGCCTTTATAAGACTCGATTTACTGTGGCAACAGCGCCCCTCCCTGGATGAAAATAGCATCACGTCACATGGTCATACAGCAATTTTATAGCAATTTTATTGAAAATAGCTCACTCATGAATGTTGAGAAATTAAATAAATGCAAATACCACAAATGTACTCCATAATTTTTCTCTGTGAATTTCATTGCATTTTTTAACAACATTCTACCTCCAAAAAGGTAATGATTTTCTCTGATGTTTATTGTTTACTTACTTGCGTTGTATAAAATGCATTTACCAAAATGGAACATGACGGATGCAACATGAATAACGGAAGAACCCTCAATGTTTTGTGTAAATTTACTTTGAACCAGTCAACAGTTTGGAAAAACCTTGTAAATCTGGTTTCATTATATAAAAACATCACTGAATTATTGAATATAGTCCTTAAAAATTATTCAGAAATATTGCTGTTATTTATTATTTATCTATGGATGGAACATGGATAGACGATGATCCCACAATGTTTTTGTACACTTTTATTTTGTATATGGTCCCAGTTAACAACAAAGCTAGCTGGTAGCAGTCTAAGGCTTACTTCAAAATAAATGTGTACTATTTGAATTGAATACCATTGAATTGAGCAAACAGTTCAGGATGCCCCCCGCCTACTGCCCCAAGCCAGCTGAGACAGGCGCCAGCGACCCCTGAGGGGGATAAGCGGCTCTAGAAAATGGATGGATAGATGGATGGATGAATTGACGTCCAAGTATTATTTGGCATCTTTATTCTGGTTGGCCTTGGCAGCATGCCATTGGCATGCTGTTGTTGTCTCTTCCTTTTCAGTTTGGCATTGTTAAAAGGAAGCAGAAAGGAAGCTGTATTTTTTTTCCATAAAATCGATTTGTGGACATTTTATATCAATTTGTAATTGTAGTAAATGAAAATCTTGATTTTTTTTTTTTTTGGGGGGGGGGGGTCAATTCTTTGACACAACTCTACTTTTTGTAGTTATCAAAACAAAGTCATGATTTTTTCCTCCACTCTAGTTGATATTTTGAGATGTGGGGCACTTAGCAACATGTCCATTTTTGTTTTAAATCGAGGAGAGCCTTACTATATATTTAATGCAAAAAAAAGTATCAATCATATAAGCCTTCACATTGATGATACACCATCAAAACCAACAACATCTGCTTATTAAATAAAACAAAAAAGAAAGTGATCTGACCTATTAAGACGCGGAGGGGAGGAAGGCATGATGGGAAGGAAGCGAGCAGCTCCAAAACGCTGAGGCTGGACTCTCTCACAAACTTGTTGTAGTCAGCCGTGCCTTGTTTACTACAAAGCTCCTGCAATCTCCTCCTCTGCAAGCTGTCTGCTGTATGCTCAGCAAGTGCTCGCAAGAAGGCCTATCAGAAAAAAATCATGGTTGAATATGCCATGGAGGAACAGGCATCGCCACACTGCCATTTATTAAGTAGCTTTTAAAAATTACTCATTTATTTCCTGTATTGTATAAATAAATGTTTCACTTCTATAGCCGTGAATGGCATTGAATGAGGTAAATTATAAAAAGACCATCAACAAAAATAAAGATAGAAACTTGTAATGCGGTTCTACCCCAATGATCAATGAATTATTCTGACAATAAAGTTATAAATTACTCTTCAATAAAGAATATTATTAAGACATACTGTAGATTAGATATGATATAGATGAGAACAAAACAATAGACAGACAGACACACAGAGAGATGGATGGATGGATGGATGGATAGATAGATAGATAGATAGATAGATAGATAGATAGATAGATAGATAGATAGATAGATAGATAGATAGATAGATAGATAGATAGATAGATAGATAGATAGATAGATAGATAGATAGATAGATAGATAGATAGATAGAGATAGATAGAGATAGATAGAGATAGATAGAGATAGATAGATAGATAGATAGATAGATAGATAGATAGATAGATAGATAGATAGATAGATAGATAGATAGATAGATAGATAGATAGATAGATAGATAGATAGATAGATAGATAGATAGATAGATAGATAGATAGATAGAATAAAACAATTAATGCCTTCAGATTTATAGTGCTATTGGGTGTGTGAATTCTATCAAATTTAAGAGAAAATGTCTGCAGATAAACTGCCTAAACTTAATTACTGTATATCAAATGTGAATAGCGGGTATTTTGTTATCTTTTTGGCAAAGGGTTCAGTTTTTCAGCATGGAGAATCAATATTAAGTGACGTCACTTAATATTGCTTTCTCTATAATGTACTGCTGTAAACTTCATATGTAAATATTTTTCTTTTTTAATAAATACATACCTTTTTAGGAACACTTCTAATCTCCAAACACCATGTGAGCAGATACTGTAAAGAAATGTTCTGAGGAATGTAAGATGGCACTTGAGCACCTGTGACAGAAGAAAACATTACATCACAAGTCGCAGGAAATTATGTCACAATAAAAACACAAAACAAATCCTAATCATAAAACAAAGTGTAGCACAATATGTGCTACAAATATGTGTCATATGTATACTGACCTTTTTTATTTGTGTTTTTAAGTAAAGAAACTTGGACAAGATGATTCTTCTGATCTTCAAGACCCAATCTTTGAAGCAATTCCTTGACCTCAGAGGTTCTATTGGGGCAGAAAATGTCAAACGAATCCCCAGGTTGATAGGTCAACATCGGGTGTGCCTTGAGAGAAAGAACATGTTATATGCCATTCAACATGTATTATAATTGAATGCAGAAGCCATTTTTTTTTTTTTTTTTAATTATGATTCGTACTGTGATGTCAAGCTCAAGTAGGATGGCAGTCTTGACCGACTCGCCCGTTGTTAAACAAACTGCACGGGATATTGGAACCTCATGAAGACTTTCACTGTTTGATGGTCCAAAAACCTAAAGAAACAAGTGACCATATTTTAATGCAAATAATTGTGAAAAGGATGATGTGAAAAAAAATTAAACGTAAGTAGAAAAGAAAAATGATCTCACCTCATCCACAGTATCTACTTCCCGAAGAGAGACATCTAGAAAAGGTGGCGGTAAATTAGGAACATTTAGCGACAGGTCAGACAGTGGAGGCACCGAGTGTGACAGTGAAGGTGCATTGAACACTCCAGGATCCTTGTTTTGTGTCTCTGCTAGGGGTGAGGTTAAAGTGACACTTTCAAAAGACTGAGATGCCACCTGTGTGGCAGAAGTTACATGTGGAGGTCCACATTTGCAGTCCAAATCTGACTGATGGTCAGCGAGGCTGAGAAGGTTTAGCTGGACATGAGGAATCGAAGAATCTGGAATTGTCTTCTCTGAATCGTCTTTAATAATCCAATCTGAAGCCATATTTGTTAATGCTGCTTTGACAGCTTTCCACAGTCCTGCAAGCCAAGGGTCTACAACCACCTCCAACCTTTGGAAAACAAAACAACATTAAAGATGCATAAGTATGAGAAGCTTCGGGGAGAACCAGATGACTACAGGGGAAAAAAAATAAATCACTGTTTTAAAACTTAATAGATAACTTCAAATGCATCTTGTCTGTTTGGATGGGTTTATTTTTAGATCCTATTAGAGAGAGGGGAAAATGCATAAAATAGAAAAAAAAATGTGGGCAAAAAAATCATGTACATATTAGAACCCATAGTTTTGTGCCTTAAAATTTCACTAAGGCCTTTCAATGCTTATACTGATTCTTGTGCAATAGTAGGATTACTTGTAAGTTAGTCTTTAAATGATTAATAAGTATTAATAAATAATAAACAAACGTTCCTTTTTGTTTTTCATATTCCATTGCATGACTTACCCTGTACCATCATCTGCATATCCTGTTGCATAGAATTTTTGGGCTCCGAGTTCCTGCAAGCGACGTTCAATTGTCTTGCCACAGTTGCAAAAGTTTTCATAATTTGTGTCTCCTAAAGCTGAAGGGGCAGACAGAGCAAATAAGAAACTAATACAGAGTACTCAGCAACTTCATGACTAAATCAAATGATCCTGCAAAGGTTAATTCACCTAAAAGTGCATAGTGAAGGTGTTTATAGTGGTCAGCGGAGAGGGTTTTCTTTTTGATGTGCTTTACAAATTGTAAGGCATTGTCTGGTGGCTCGCCATCACCAGTTGTGGAAACAATAAAGACTACTGGGGACTTCTCCTTCTCCAAATTGTACTGAAAGATATCATTTTAGATCATCACAGTCATATCCAAGGCAACAAATCAAACGAGCAAATGCTTGTTACCTTATCTTCCTGATCTAAGCAGCTGAGCTCAGCAAGTATTCCATGCTCATCTGCCTCTTCAGCTATCCCCTCTGCTATGGACTGGGCTTGTCCTTTTTGAGATCCATAGAGAATCACAATCCGAGGTTTAACTTCAATGGGCATTCTGAAGGAAGGCAAAATTGTCTTTAAATTGAACTAGGTATCCTAATCAAATGATGTAGTGGTGTAAAATAGCGTTGGGAGGAAAAAAAGATGCCACAGTGATTTCTTCTAAGTTTACTTTAAGAGATATGAGAAAACTAGTAAAGACAGTATTACGCAACAATCTCCTCATTTCAGAAGGCAAAAACACTGCCTATAGTATTTTGCGTTACGTCATACTTTTGACAGTTTCACACGTGGAATTTAGTTAAGTAGTAGGTTTCAAAGTGGAAAACCTAAGCAGTGACGGGCGATCGCTAAAGTATATTTGCCCACATTACACGGTAATGTTCATCTTAAAAAAATGCAGTGTACCTTTCCAAATGCGTAGGGAGAAACATTCAATGCAGCCGTCTCACATGCTACATTTATATCCATTGGTTTAATTCACGCGAGAATCTTCTTCTTGATGGGTCAACCCACGCGAGATTATTTTTCTTTTTTCAATTATTGCGGCTTGCAAGTAACGTTTACATGCATACTGCTCTCTACTGTCCGGAAAGATTAGGACTCGCTTCGCCACCATTACGATCTCCCCTAAACGGGATTGACGGTACATCGCGAGAAATGCCGTGATCGGAAGAGTCCACCAAATAATATTTTGTTTTTTATTTTAACTACCGTCATGTCTCATTGCAACGAATGAAGATACTTCTGAATATCTTATTTTAACATTTAAATAAATGTATTACCCACCAGTGTTGAAAATACGTTCATATATAAAAGTTAATTATATCTACTTGGTGCTGCCCTTCCCGCCCGTGGAGTCTTCCAGAAGTCGCCGGCAGATCGGTGCGGCGTGATTCTCCCCAACACTCCAGAATTTAATCTCTCAAACTCATCATTTTATCTCTGACAAGTCCAATTTTTACCCCCAATCCTCCATCAACATGTCAACTTTAGGCACGCTTGCCTTCGATGAATATGGAAGGCCATTTATCATCATTAAAGACCAGGATAAAAAGACACGGCTAACGGGCATCGACGCACTGAAGGTACAATGGACTAGCTAGCGGGGCTTGGTCTGGCACGTTAGCTAGCATATTACCGATTTGCCTGCCGTATCATGTCCACGAGAATTATTTGACATTCTGTAGCTATCGGTGAACTGTTCAAATGTTCAGACTTTTAGCAACCCACGTAAAGTTAGTGCGGTGGTAGAATTTCGATTACATTATATGATTTTGATGTTTGATAGCCAGTATGCTAACATGAGGCCCATGTGCTCTAAAAACTGGATAGGGCTGTGGCCCTTGTTTTTCATTGATGTTAGTGGTTTTAGAATTAGACGCATCATTTTTTTAATACTTTATACCAAACTTAGTGGTTTTAAACTAATCGTTAACGTGCTCATGTTTGTGTTTGCAGTCTCATATTATGGCAGCCAAGGCAGTTGCGTCAACGCTAAGGACATCGTTGGGACCTAATGGTTTGTGATTAACCAAATGTTTGAAGTAATATTTTATTTAAAAATGGCCAATTACATTAATAATTAGATTTCCTTCTTCAAATACATTAATTGATGTGTGACTAGGGCTGGACAAGATGATGGTTGACAAAGATGGAGAGGTAACTGTCACTAATGATGGAGCCACCATTCTCAGCATGATGGATGTGGACCATCAGATTGCAAAACTTATGGTAGATCTCTCCAAGTCGCAAGATGACGAGGTTGGTGATGGAACCACTGGAGTTGTTGGTACGTTAAATCAAAATCAGATGTTTCTTTTACTGTAATTTTGTATATTTCTATGCATTAATTTCTTATCTTACCAGTACTGGCCGGGGCGCTGCTTGAGCAAGCTGAGCAGCTCCTGGACCGCGGAATCCACCCCATCAGGGTTGCTGATGGTTACGATCAGGCCGCACGCATCGCAATTGAGCAGCTCGACAAAATTGCAGAAACCTTCCCCTGTGATCCCAACAACACAGAACCCCTCATTCAGACCGCCATGACAACACTGGGCTCTAAAGTGTAAGTCGCCCACTATGCATGCAAATGTATTGTTTACGCTTTATGAAACCATATCTTTTTTAGGGTGCTAATCTGGTAAGCTTTTTTATTCTTCATATTTCAGCATCAACCGTTGCCACAGGCAAATGGCAGAAATTGCAGTGAATGCCATTCTCACTGTGGCTGACATGGAGAGAAAAGATGTTGACTTTGAGCTTATCAAGATGGAGGGTAAGGTGGGAGGCAAGTTGGAGGACACACAGCTCATCAAGGGTGTCATTGTGGACAAAGAGTTCAGTCACCCTCAAATGCCAAAGGTACAAATGTCACAATATATAATATTCGAGTAGCTGTGTGGCAGTTGCAAAACAATGTGGCTAATTCTGTGCCCCCCCCCCCATCATTACTCAGGTTCTGAAAGATGTGAAAATTGCAATCCTCACCTGCCCTTTTGAGCCCCCTAAGCCCAAAACCAAGCATAAGTTGGACGTGACATCCGTCGAGGATTACAAAGCTCTCCAGAAGTACGAAAAGGAGAAGTTTGTTGAGATGATCGACCAGGTTAGTTGGCCAAAGTGACAGCTGCTAATACTCACATGGTTCAAGCCCTAATGTAAAGATCTCATTGTTGTTTTAGGTCAAAAGCAACGGCGCTAACTTGGCCATCTGCCAGTGGGGCTTTGATGATGAAGCCAACCATCTTTTGCTGCAGAGCAAGTTACCTGCTGTTCGTTGGGTCGGAGGGCCTGAGATTGAGGTTAGTGACACAGTGTCTTGTTTTGTTTTGGGGTTTTTTGTTTGTTTTAGTGTTCAAATTGATTTTTGACTTGCATAGGTATCATCAGTGGCAGAATGAATAAACATTCACTGCCAGGCCAGCAGAAATGAATCTTGATGTTTATTCATATATTAAGGATATTACTGAAATGGTTTTACAAGTATTAATAATTTTATCTCCAACACGTTATCTATAACTTACCCATTCTTGTGAATAACAGATCAACAGTAAATATAATGTATTTTCTTTAAAAATAAAAATAAAATAAATAAAAAAAATAATAAAAATAAAAAATAAAAAAATCCTTATTTGACAGAATGCAAAGCAGGTGATGAAGTAATTAGGACATTATTTTTTTACTTAAATTTAGTTGTATTTAAATGGCTGCCATTTAACACACTTTTAATTAATTTATTTTGCACTATGTATTTTTTTTTTTTTTAACTGACTGACTTTAGGATACGTATGAAGTCGTGACATCCAGGTCAATTCTTAGCAGAACGTCGGTGCATTGTTAACTTGATCATATCAACAAATATAAATATGCATATTTACTGCCACAATTTAACTGCCAATTAATGTGTTCGATGTAATCAGTGGAAAGTTTCATACTACCATAATTCTATTGACTAGCTTTTGTCAAGTTTTACATGGTGTCAATTCACTTTTACAGAAACCATCCATACCATACATGTACGTATCAGTAAGTGCACAAGTGTGAATTGACAGCTTGGCTTTCAATAAATTATTAGAACCTCTTAAGATCTAAAAAGCAATACTGAGAAAATAACAAGAGTTTCAGTTTTAACCCACCTTCCCTTTGATTTGTATCATTTTTATCATACTGAACAGAACTAAGTCAGCAAGCTGGTATATCAAAGGCAATAACGGTAGAGCTAGCGTGTATTCACAGCCATCTTAAGCAAGGCACACCAGAGATGCGCCAGTGTTAAATTTGATCGAAATGGCCATGAAATTGTCTCTAGTCAGTAAGAAAAACAGTATACTGTTATGATTGTATTGTAGGTAGTTCATTGATTTTTCCTTCTTCAGCTCATTGCCATCGCCACCGGGGGCCGCATCGTGCCAAGGTTTTGTGAGCTGACGCCGGAGAAGCTCGGCACTGCAGGCCTGGTGAAGGAGATCTCCTTTGGAACCACAAAGGATCACATGCTGGTGATCCAAGACTGCAAGAACACCAGGGCTGTGACTATTTTCATCCGTGGAGGCAACAAAATGGTGAATTGCTTTAAATTAAGAGCACTGAGTCCCCTGTCGAATGTTACGTCATGTTAATCATCTCATATGTTTTATTAGATTATTGATGAGGCCAAGCGGGCACTCCATGATGCTCTTTGTGTAATTCGTAACCTGGTCAGAGACAACCGTGTTGTCTATGGAGGAGGAGCTTCGGAGATTGCTTGTGCTCTTGCCGTCAACCAGGCTGCTGACAAGGTTACCTCATTTCCGGATGGAATTAATGCAGCATTTAGCCCTTTTATGTTTTTCAGCCATTGTTTTAGCCATTTTATGTTGCTCATTCCTAATTGTTTTTCTTTCCCATTTTCTAGTGCCCATCATTGGAGCAGTATGCAATGAGGTCATTTGCAGACGCTTTAGAGGTCATCCCCATGGCATTGGCTGAAAACAGCGGCCTAAACCCAATCCAGACCATGACAGAAGTCAGAGCCAGACAAGTTAGGGATAAAAACCCGTACCTGGGCATCGACTGTCTGCACAACAACACCAACGGTGCGTAGCCACATGGAATTGTGCCTTCATCAAAACAGTTTCTTACAGGTGTTACTTAAATTCTGTCTATTTCATCGCAGACATGAAGCAGCAGCATGTGATCGAGACCCTCATTGGCAAAAAGCAGCAGATCTTGCTGGCCACTCAAGTCGTCAAGATGATCCTCAAGATCGACGACATCCGAAGCCCCGGGGAGTGCGAAGACTGAAAGCCCCCCGAAGATCATAAAGGCTCAATTGTGTTCTAGAATGTTGCAGTCTGTCTGAGCGGTTCAAGATATTGGAGGCACTTTCTTAGCACTGCATTCAAACCACACTGCTTACTGCTATTTATCCTTTGATACAGTTCGCCCCAGTATCAGAAGTTGTCATTAAAATGTTGGTCGGTGGAAAGGTCTAAATATTTTTATTCGGCAACAGGTCAAATACTCATTAGTCATTCATGTCAACATTGGTACTTTTTTTTGTAGCGTTTAGGCCTGTTATCCACACTCAAATTTTGAAAACTGGCCAGAATGAAGAAACGCTTACAATTTTAGAATAGTTGTATTTTTTCTTAATTTTTCATTTTTCACCATACTTTTTACTGTTAATTAATTTTTGATATGATTAGGATAGAAAGCATGTTGAAGTTTAATTTTAAGACTTAGTTGGGGGGTATGTACAGTTCCATTCACTGCCATTTCAAACACTTACATCTGAAGGTTTTGTTTTTTCTAATCGACTGTGGAAAACTATTTTACAAAATACCCACTCTGAATATTTTGAACATGCTAACAACAGTGCTCTCATTTACTTATGAAAACACCGATTCGCCTTCCTCTGCATATTTTCCACTTGCAGTTATTTAAATGTACTTGTTCAGCCAGTTGATCATATCAGTTCTGGCCTCCTGAATTCTCGGTTCATCTGTCGGGCTGATGTCTTCTCTCTTTCGGTGGGCGAAGCCGTGGTTCTGCCCGGGGAAGATCTTCACCTGGTGATCCATGGCGCATCTCTCCTTTAGCTTTGCTTCAAGAGCACTTACCTAATGAGCAGAAATTGTCAGTGGTTGCAATGAAATACAAAATTGTTACAGAACACAAAAATTGTAAGAGAAAAAACTTATTTTAAAAGTCTATTCTTACTTGATCCAGTGGAATTAAATTGTCCTTCTCCCCAAAGATAAAAAGGGTTGGGCACTTCAGCTCATACCTGTCCTCTCCTTCCCGTATGATACCTACATATTAGTTACATATTGCATTATAATACTCAAAACACTAAAATTCAGGTGTTTTTGTTTAGGGTCACAATTGCACAGATGACCTACCATAAAATGACACTCCAGCTTTAATTTCAGAGTTATGCAGGGCCAGATAATGCGTGGCAACACCTCCCCAACAGAATCCTACCACTCCAATGCGTTTGACACCACATTGCTCCTTCAAGAAACTCAGCAGTAAGGTCACCTCTCTGAAAATCAAGTGAATTCATGTCTCCATCAAGGTCGAGAAACCCTAAAAGAGTTAAAGTAAAATCAACTGCCATGACTGAAAATTCAAATCCGCTTCCAACTATTGTGAAGGTGCCCTTGGGCAAAGACAACCCAGCCCCTCTCCCGGATTTTGTGACGTGCATTACAAAATACACAACAGAGCTGTTAGTACTTTTTGATGTTGGTCGGCTTTTTATCTTCCAGCCACTCCGTAAATTTGGACCAGTCATGTGATGGGCTCCATGGCTCCTTCCCCAGGAAGAAATCTGGGCAAACAGCCCTGCAGAGCACAAGATAGCCATCAAAATCTTATCACTATTACAGTATACTTTTAAATGCAAACATAAAATTATTCCGCTGGCGTTGTACTTCTTAGCATTATTATATATTCAGTGAGTTCAAAACATGCATCCAACACACAAGTATCCATTGGCAGCAAGCATATCAGCCATGTATCTGGTGTTTGGAAGCTTCCATCCATATATGTCTTGGATGACAATTATGGCCTTGTCAGATACTGCCGCGGGCTTCACTAAATATGCTTCAAAGTGTTCTATCTGGACCTCCTTGCCAAGACCTCCATACTCCATTCGATCCCCAATATCGCAAGGACACGGTCTCGCCTCGTTCGCCATCTGTGTGTACGGCACACGCACACACAGACTGCATGTCAATGACCCGAGAAACGTCAGTACAAATGCCGACAAAAAAAGAAACAAGGCACGTTTGTTCATTTTCATTGCAAGTATCACCAAAAGAGCAACAGACGAGTGTTTCAAACGTACCGTACTGTTCTCCAGCCAGGAAAGTTATAGGAAGTGAGTTTTTAGCATATTCCAACGGGTTAGTTTGCGATCCGGATTCGCCGGTTACCTCTGTCAAAACTTTCAAAATAAAAGCCTGATGAGAATGGCGACGTAGAACAGACATTTTACTTTTATGTAAGATAGCTACGCCATTTTAGCCACTTTCACCAATATAATATCCTGTTTCGTACTGCGCTAACTGCCTGGTCCCAAATAGAACTGGTTATCGATGAAAAGGCACCGCTGGGATTCGAACCCAGGATCTCCTGTTTACTAGACAGGCGCTTTAACCAACTAAGCCACGGCGCCGTTGTTAGCACATAGGGAACACTTGATTACAATTACGGAATGCAGATGTAACGTTACAAATTGGATGTATAATGTAGGTTGCTAGCAAAACCGATTGCACGAGGTTTGGATCAAAGGATAAACCTAGAAACGCGCTTGTTATAGATTTATTCCCCGGTACACTAGACGGCAGTATGAAGGCGGAGGGCTGGGTTTCGATTTATTGTTCATAGGCGAAGACCACTGGTGAAGACTGTTGTGACAGGAGCTCTAGCCCATAGCGCATGCGTCAAGCTTCAGCTAGCCTTTCGTCGTCTGCCTTTTAACTGTCATTACAACCTGTACTGTGATGCGGTGTTTCTCGTGGTAACTGGAAAAAAGTAGAAAGTGAAATTAGTATAATCAAAAAACCTTTTGGATTTTTAAATTAGATACGGCAAAAAGGCGCTGGGAGTTTCCGTCTGTTAGGAAACCATTTTCTGTTGCTGATGCATTCTGACCCATAAGGTTAACGTTATGCTCGTCTCGCTAGCTTAACTTGGCGAGCTAAGCTATTTCGTCTGTCGTTGATGGGTTCCGTGAACGAGCTACACCAGGAAAAAACAGCGACTCTCGCTTTGTGAACAACATGGACACGACCGAGGAAGGTAAACGCAGGTGCTTCGTCTTGGTTAGCGTTAGTTAGCATTAGGTTAGCATGATCCTTAGCGCATCATCGAGAACCACACCAAGCTGAGCTGGCCTGCTCGTGCTTAAACGGCTAACACTCGTCTTTATTGACGATATGTTATAATGTGGTGTAGCGCCTATTCGGAATGCCGATTACAAACTGCCAAACGATAGTATATATCAAGTACATTTTAATCAGTAAAAACTATAGTACAGACTACTGTGGTTCGTGATGTCATTAGCCGTCTATAGCAATGTTCACTACATAAGGTACGCCATCTAAATTATGCAATTACAGTATATGAAGACACACCCATTGACCCACAAACGACGAGAAATTCGTATTCCTTACTGTGTATTTTTTTTATCATTGTATCATACTAAGAGATAGTAAATGTATGTTTTTGGATCGTAAATGAATGTTATTGTCAGTCGAAAGACAGGCGAAATAAAACAATTTAAAAACTGAAATTGCAGTAAAACTAGTTGTCTTGTACTAATGAATTGGATTGTGGGTGGACCGCAATCCGTTGGTTAGAGCTACTCCTTGGAAATTGGTTAATGAGTGTCAGTGTAATTCACGCGTGTGATTTTTTTACAATAAACATTCACATTTTTAAATTGATCACTTTTTAAAACGTTCAAAGGAAATCACAATGTATCATTGTTAGTGGGGCATTTCCAGGAAAGGCCAATTGACTACTGGCTTTAAAATGAATAGAGCCTACATGTTTCCTTTTTTCTGTAAATAGTTTTTGGCTGTAATATTGAAAATAACAAAACTCTCAATTTTGTCTTTGTGTGTTTCATGTATGCATCCTCAGCGGATATTTGTCGTGTCTGCCGCTCCGAAGGGACTCCAGACAAACCCCTATACCACCCTTGTGTTTGCACCGGCAGCATTAAGTTCATTCACCAGGAATGGTTAGTGAAAACGACCTACACGTAACAATTATATGACAGTTACTGTTTGGCTATTTTTAGTGTCATTAGTTAAGGATTTGTGTTTCCCCTAGATGTTTAAGCCATTAGGTAATGATCAGATCAGGTTTATGGTCAGATTACTACACAAAGAGCTGGGGGTAAACTCCAACAGGATTTTTCATTTTCATAAGGGACTTTGAATTTTGTTATGTCAGACTAACTTACGGGTTGAACATTATTGCTATTGCAGCCAACTTAATGCAAGGATGGCCAGAGAACAAGTTTTCCCTCCATATCTTGGTAGGATGCCTCTCACATTATGAACTTGAGATGCGGGATTGGTACCGTGGACATAAAAGCAGCCCAAACAAAGTGTTGTTCTGTCATTGTTTCCTGCTCATCACCAGTAAAAGGTTGGGCTTGGGTGGGGGTGGGGTGTCCTCTGCATGGAGAGAAAAAAAAAAAGCCTGGATGGTTCTGGGCAGCCATTGAATCTCACCATGAATGTGACATTCAAGTCACCCTACTCCAACCACCTAACTGCGGAACAATTAATAAGTATATGTAATTTTACTTTTTAAAAAGTCAAAATAGCCCTGATCAACAGACCTATTCATATTTCATTGTCGCGTAGGTTTGACACAGTCATTCTGAAAGGCACTAGTTTCATTTTTGTACCATGTGATTGAACAACTATGTTATGCTTGAATGCAGAATGTTCACCTTCAAATGTTGCTTTACAGTTTGGTCCAGTGGTTGAAACACAGCAGGAAGGAGTATTGTGAATTATGCAAACACAGGTTTGCATTTACACCAAGTAAGTGCTTTGTGGCCATAAGAGCCCATCAGTTTTTATTAGATATTTTAGATTTTTTTAGATATTAGATATTTTATTAGATAGATATGACTTTGTGTTTTTAAATACATAAGTATATTTGGGAATTGATTTATTTTTTTATGCATGTTTTCCAATGTGTTTACCACTGTTAGAAATTGCTTTGAAAGTGCTTAGCTATTCTTAGAATTTTATTGATAGATGTATGTGAATTGCTGATAGATTTGATAAATTATCCTGTACCTTTTCCAGTCTACTCCCCGGACATGCCATCACGTTTGCCCATTCAGGACATTTGTGCCGGCCTGCTGACAAGCGTGGGCACGGCCATCCGCTACTGGTTCCATTACACACTGGTGGCTTTTGCATGGCTTGGCGTGGTTCCTCTCACTGCCTGTGAGTATTGAATGTAAAGTTTACAACCACATATAATAAATCCCACATAGCATACAAAATGTAAATCCAATGTCGCTGTATTTCCCCATCTGTTTCAGGTCGCATCTACAAGTGTCTATTTACTGGCTCTGTGAGCTCACTTCTGACACTGCCATTGGACATGCTATCGACGTGAGTAATGAGTATTTTATCAGCATTTTGCAGCATGCTTTTCTCAGGGGAAAAAAATGTTGCTAGTGTAAAATTGCTTCCCTTTTTTTCTATTTTGCAGAGAAAATCTGCTGGCTGACTGTCTACAGGGGTGTTTCGTGGTTACCTGCACCTTGTGTGCATTTATTAGCCTGGTGTGGCTCCGAGAGCAGATAGTACATGGTGGCGCTCCACAGTGGTTAGAGCAGCACCAGCCTCCGCCCCCCAATGCTGCTGGACAAGCCAATGAGGTTTTAACTCTTGATTTTATTCAACTTGATATTTAATTGAAAGTTGCTGTGCTTAACTTGAATAATTGGCACATCTTCAGGCACAAGCGGCAGGCCCAGGAGCAGCAGATGAACCCCCTGCTGACCAACCAGCCCCTGCAGAGCCAGCAGACCAGAATGAGGCAGAGCCAGAACCCCCTGATCCACCAGAGCAGGGAGATGACCCTGAGCTGGAAGAAGAGGAGGGAGTGGCTGCTGAAGATGCCGACCCCAACAATGGAGCGCAAGGTCAGAGTGCAAATTAATTTCCTGACATCTTGGATTTGATAGAAAAGTATGTTTAATGGTAAATGTGGTCGGAACCAAAAACGTTTTGACATGTAATTCCTGCAGATGACATGAACTGGAATGCTTTAGAGTGGGATAGAGCTGCTGAGGAACTCACCTGGGAAAGAGTAATTGCAATAATATATAGCACATTTTACTAAATGTTTTTTTAAAAATCACATTAAACACTCAGTGTGTTTTTATTTTTCAGATGCTTGGATTGGATGGATCACTGGTTTTTCTGGTAAGTTTTATCCCTATTCTTTAAGGTAATGATTACCGTATTCTGTGCCACGGCACAATAATGTACTGCGACAGATGCTCGGGTGTACCTTGGGAAATTATATATTTTCACTTTATTGACACTTGAATGATTCATGAATGAGGAAATGATCTTGAAGCGCTGCTCGTGTGGCTGCATGTCAATGGGCCATGCTGCTTCTGTGTTCCCCAGTTTAGTCATTGTCCTGGGATGTTTCTTGGACGGTTTTAGTCTGTCAAGTGAATTATTTTTTTTGCCTTGTGTAGGTGTAATGACAATAAAGGTCTATATATTAGAAGTGACTGTTTTTTTAATTATGAAAATGGGTGCATTGACTTAATCAAGGTTGGGAAACACTAGCCTAATGAGCAATAGTTTTACATTCAAAATATATCTCCTTAATGGCTTCTGTGTTTTTTTTCCGTAGGAGCATGTGTTTTGGGTGGTGTCGCTTAATACCCTCTTCATCCTGGTGTTTGGTAAGTACACTGACCCTATCATTTTTGCATGCTTTCCTTTTTATTTAGAGACCAACTACTTTTATTAACATAAGCATTTTGTCTTTCATAAATGAAAGTTAAAACATTGACTGCTTGCAGAATAAATTAAACTTGCGTTGGCATTTTCACCATTTTATATGCATGGTCGTCACGTGTAACATCTTTCTTATGTCGTAGTACAATATCAAATATAAGCAAGTAAGAAATGTGAAATATATTTAACAGTACCTTCAGCTTGCTAACCAAATCAGTTGGCCCAGATAATGAAATGCTAACATTAACCAAAAATGTTCAACATGTCGTCCACCCTGTCAATAAGCTCACATGTATGTTGTTAGCATCTGCATTGTCATTTTGGAATTTATTGTCACAACAGTACGTCTACTTATTACAATGACTATGAAGATAAACAGAAAATCTACATTTTTGGGTTAAATGGGAAAGTATGAAATTAAGCTCTCTTGTGCCAAAGCAAAAAAAAAAAAAAAAAAAAAAAAAAATATATATATATATATATATATATATATATATATATATATATATATATATATATATATATATATATATATATATATATATAAAATATATTGCATAATGTCTAATATTAGCGTTTCTCTCTCTGACAGCATTTTGTCCCTACCACATTGGACATTTCTCTGTTGTGGGTCTTGGCTTTGAGGAATATGTAAGACAATGGTTTTCTAACCTTAACTATACAAAAAATGTCATTATGAAGGATGTGCTTGTGTTTTTGACTTGTTGATGTTTTTTCCAAGGTTCAAGCTTCCCATTTCGAAGGATTAATTACAACCATCGTTGGGTACATACTACTGGCCATGACACTTATACTGTGTCATGTATCCTTCTACGGCACTTGCACAATGCATATTAAAGTTGTCTTCACATGTTTCTGGTGTTGATCCTTAATAAGGGATGATGTAGGGATTGGCTGCTCTGGTCCGGTTTCAGCGCTCCCGACGACTGCTTGGAGTCTGTTACATTGTTGTCAAGGTAACCTGACAGCACACATTACGCATTTGTTTTTTGTTTGGGTTTTTTTCCCCACTGGTAGAGGCATACAGTAATCCTTATCTCTGAATCAATGTCTGAATACACCTCAGATTCTTGCACAAAATATATAAATTGATTTTTTTTTTTTCCATAATGATGTGATTAGTCTTATTCCAATCCACATTTTTCATAATTTCTTTGCAATGTAGAAACTGATGTCTGGTTATCTGGTTATAGGTCTCCCTGCTGGTTGTTGTGGAGATAGGTGTTTTTCCACTGATCTGTGGCTGGTGGCTCGACATCTGTTCCCTAGTAAGAATCTATTGTTTGACTAATTTGCTGTTGTATTTAACCACACTGTGCATCTTATGACAATATTTGATTTGTACAGCTTTACTAAAAATTTAACCTAAAATGAAGTGTTGCATAGTGGCTCAGCCAGCATTTGTTTATTGGTCTTGCTGATTGGATTAAGGCCAACGTAATTGAGATTGCCTTAACCATGACAAAACCACCTTTGTCATTTGCATTATAATCTTGCTAGCTCTCCGTTGAAGATGTTCAAGGAAAGAAAAACAGACACAGTTTTAACTGCTGACCAGAGTTAAACACGGGATAAAATAAGGGTATAATCTTTCACATTAGTTCAAATGTGCCATGGTAGTGTGGAATCAGATGACATATCCATCAATTTGTCAGAAATAGAACACGGCCCTTGCAATTCAAATCAACACTGTATAGCTGGGCTGAATGTACAATATTCAAAATTGACATTCTTCGTAGAGATGAACAAACATTCACACAAGGATATTGGCACTTCTTAAATTAAGTCTTTTAAACTCTTTGGTTTTTATATTATTGGAGGTATTATTTTTAATGTTTTTTTCTGTTTTACATGAACAAAATCTGACAGCACTGCACTGTATAAAATTGACACAGTTTACATACTTAGTGATTTGTGTCTAATGTTTTTTTAGTTGGACGAAAGACGATTTTGACTCATTCACTACCAGCCCATTTAAAATGGATGATGTCTATTTGTGTCAATGGCAGTGAATGAGTGAAATTATTTATTGCCAGCCAGGTAGATTTGATGTCTATACTCATCAATAGAAGAGAGTGAGTTAATCTGTTTCATAATGAGCAACAGGTGGCATACAGATTAGTTGCACATTCTGCCATCTATTGTGGACAAGTGACTGTTCTGCCTTAGACTATAAATGATCATTTATGGCTCAATTAAGAGAAATTGCATACTTTCCCACAGTATGCCCAATGATTTCACGGCATACTAATGTTTTGCAATAGTGTTGGGAATTATTTATACATGCTTTGTTCCTATTTAATCGACCTTTAACTCGCAGGAGATGTTTGATGCCTCTCTGAAAGATCGAGAGATGAGTTTCAAATCAGCACCAGGCACCACCATGTTCCTGCACTGGCTTGTCGGGATGGTCTATGTCTTTTACTTTGCTTCTTTCATTCTACTTTTAAGAGAGGTAAGGCCATTTGCAATTTGGGTATTATTAGCCAGGGAAACAATAACATTTTTTAACTTATTTTCCTGTCTTATTTATATTTCAGGTGCTGAGGCCTGGAGTGCTGTGGTTTCTGAGAAATCTCAATGACCCAGATTTTAACCCAGTGCAAGAGATGATTCATCTTCCCATATACAGACACCTGCGGCGTTTCATTCTGTCGGTGGTGGTGTTTGGTTCCATCGTGTTGTTAATGCTGTGGTTGCCTATCAGGTTGATTAAACTACTGATGCCCACATTTCTGCCATACAACGTCATGCTTTACAGGTAACTAACTAGTAGACTACAACTTTGTTGCATTTTTGTTAATTATTCTTTAAGCTGTTTTAGTAGTGCCAGAGGAGAAATTGTGTGTCTTTTTTACGACTAAAATTAAGATGATCAACTGTAACTATTGAGTTTTCTGTTGTATATGCACCTCTGTGTGTTGTTGAAATGACCTTCTGTGAACCTTTCTCCCTCAGCGATGCCCCAGTCAGCGAGCTGTCTTTAGAGCTATTATTACTTCAGGTTGTGCTGCCAGCTTTATTGGAGCAAGGGCATACTCGCCAATGGCTCAAGGGCTTAGTTAGGGCCTGGACAGTCAGCGCTGGATATTTATTGTAAGTACCAAAGCCAGTTGTGCTGCTTCAATTCACTGCGTGTATTTTAATTTATTTATTTTTTCTTCCCATCTCTGCAATTACAGAGATCTCCACTCCTACCTCCTTGGGGAGCAAGAGGACATTGACGCTAACCAGCCTGTCAATAACAACAACAACCCTCCCCCTGGAAACCATAACAACAATAACAACCCGCCACCAGCAGTTGGCGAGGGCTTGCATGCGGCCCACCAGGCCATCTTGCAGCAGGGCGGACCAGTGGGCTTCCAGCCATACCACAGACCTCTCCGCTTCCCATTCAGGGTGAGATGATCTTTTTTGTTGTTGTTTTTTTGCAGCTCCATAGTAGTTCCTCTATAATTAGGAAAACTACGAACATGTGTTAAACTCAACCTCAGCAATGTTTTACTATGGTGAAAGAAAACTGCCTCATAATTTTCCTTAAAATGTGGGCAGGCGTGGTTCAAACTGAAAAAGCTTGTCAAGTATTTTTAGTTTATATGTTGGTCTCTCTTTGAGTTACTAATACTTAAAAATGCTCCTCTTTCCTCCAGATTGTGCTACTCATAGCATTTATGTGCATCACACTGCTGGTGGCTAGTCTTGTGTGCCTGACTCTACCAGGTGAGAGATACAGCACACGTGCATTTTTTTTTCCTATTTCACTCATCCGTACCCACTAACCAGAATTGAATGTCCTGTCCATTTATAGACTTCTGTGATGCTTGTGCAGATCCATATTTAGCTCAAACTGCAGTTTACTATTCCCTGATTCAAAGGACCATCTTGAAATTGAAATAATTAAGGCGTTTGGGTTTTTTTCTGCACACTAGTGTTCACTGGACGCTGGCTGATGTCCTTCTGGACTGGAAGCTCTAAAATTCATGAGCTGTACACAGCAGCTTGTGGCCTGTATGTCTGCTGGTTGTCCATCCGTGGTATCACTGTGCTGCTGGCTTGGATGCCCCAGGGACGCACTGTCATCGTGCACAAAGTTCAAGAGTGGACGTTCATGGTGAGTGTTAGGAATCTGTGTCTTTAATTGATAATATAATTAGCTGATTGTTATGATAATCAATCCATTAGACAGTCTGGGTTGTCATGCTTGCATCATAACATTTTATTTCCCATCTATAATTCAGTAATTTTCCTATGAGGTCCTTGTAGGTTGAGTCAATCTCTGTCTTTAACTGTCCTGTGTTGCTACCATGAAGAGTGAGCTCATCATTTTGATAGAATTTCTACTGCCCTGTTTGCTCATCCAGCTTGAAATGACTTGTTTTTGTAGATCCTAAAAACCCTGGTTGTTGCTCTGCTGGTTGCTGGAGTCATCCCACTGTTGTTGGGTCTGCTGTTTGAGCTAGTCATTGTAGCTCCTCTCAGGGTACCTCTGGATCAAACGCCCCTCTTCTATCCCTGGCAGGTAAGTTCCTTCACAGGATTGATATCTATCAATCACCTCCAAAGTTTGTTTGTTTTTTTTTTAACCGGAACATCTTGACTATCTGCTGAATCATTGTGTTGATGTCCCGCCTCTTGCCTTTAGGATTGGGCCCTTGGAGTGCTTCATGCCAAAATTATCGCAGCCATAACATTAATGGGTCCGCAGTGGTGGCTAAAGACTGTAATTGAGCAGGTATTTTTTTTTTTCAATGGATAATCTTTTTTTAACTATTAGTTTTGTGTGTCTCTTCAGCAAATTTGTTGCATTTTCACTGATGGTTTGCCCCTCTCCCCAGGTGTACGCTAATGGAATTCGCAACATTGACCTTCATTTCATTATCCGTAAATTGGCAGCACCAGTCATTTCAGTCCTGTTGCTGTCTCTGTGTGTGCCCTACGTGATTGCCGCTGGGGTGGTGCCTGCTGTTGGTGAGTTAATTAGGACATTTTCTTACTTTCAAATTGTTGTTCCTTATTCTTATGCTGTTATACCCTTTTATGATAAACAAATGTATTGGTCCCATAGGGGTGACCCCAGAGATGGAGATTCTAATGCAGAGGAGAATCTACCCTTTCCTTCTGATGGTGGTGTCACTTATCGGCATCCTGTCCTTCCAAATACGACAGTTTAAACGCCTTTATGAGCACATCAAAAATGACAAGTAAGAACATTTTTAGTGTAGTTAAGTGGCATGCTTTTCACATACTATTTTTTTCCAATATTGTTGAAATGTGACTGAATCTTTGTTTTGATGTCTATGCAGGTACCTGGTTGGCCAAAGACTTGTCAACTATGAAAGGAAGGCAGGAAGAGCAAGCTCAGTTCCCCCTTCCAACCCCATCGTAGAATAGTTACACCCATGACACCCCCTCACCACCTTTTGATTTGATCAGTCACTGGACTAATCCTTTTAGAATCTCCATTGGATCTTGGTGGATTTCATGGATGTTATTCAGTCCCAATTTCCTTCTAATTCCCATTACTGTTGGGAAGGGAAACATGTATTATAATCATGGGACAGCAATGTAATCTCCTCCAACAGAGTGAGTGTGAGGGAAGGTTTTGAGTTGACTTTTTGTCTGTCGTTCTTGCCTTTCTTTGTAAAGTGCTGCCTGATAATTGTACATGTGTAAATACTTTGAATGCAGATTTTGTCTTAAAAAAAGGAGGACAAGGACAAATGTGACGACCATTGTACATCTTAAAAGTGTATGTATAATTTATTAAATCAAACCAGCATTTTTTTTGTTGTTTTTTATGACAGAATTCATTAGTCTAATTATGTTTTGACATCAGATGTGCTGAGACTCCCCATTGTTGTGACAATGAAAACTATCACAATGTGCAGAGAATCAAGAAAAATGAACATTTCTCTATCAAGAGTGATTATTTACTTTTTGAGCAATTTCACACTGTGCCCTTTGCCGAAGGGGAAACATTGGTAAAATTACATTTCAACTGAGTTCACCAGAAGGAATAAAAAGTTCTACCTTTATAACCTGTAATACAAACGTTGGGACACAATTGTGGAACCTCCGTCCCCAGGCACATACAGTCTAGTATGTACTTCAAACCTTTTTCCCCCCCTAAAAAAGAAAAATGTATTCACAATAAATTCATATTTTCGTATTGTATAAAAAATGGTAAATAGAGCTGAAAAGTTTTAATATTAGTTAAAAAAAATCATTGAATTGGACAAGGAATACATTAAAGCTAAATAATTAAGTAACATAGTGTACATATTTTTACACTACATTTATTTCCAGAAAGCTGTCAACATTTTGACCTTGACCATTTGGCTGTGGTTAAAAATAAATGAAGCCGAAAATAAAGACGTTTTTCCAATAAACTTTAAGGTAAATAGTTTTAGATTATTTTTGCTTTCTAGATGAATTGGAATAGGAATAATCACAAACTTAAAAGTTTAATTCTGGGTACATTTTACAAAAAAAGCAAACTGGAATTCTTTCATTCATTATTGTTTTGGCATACGGTAACAATTTCCGCGTTGTGTGGATTCGCTCTAATGACGTCACACGCAGACACTCCCGTTCCCCAGTAGAGGGAGAAAAATGGCGCCCACGCACGTTCTGAGATGCTGTCAACGAGGATTAGCATGGATACCTGTGATTTTTATCGCTATGGTTGTCTGCTGGTCCTATTATGCCTACGTAGTGGAGCTTTGTATATGTGAGTAGACGCTTTTTCCGCCTCGTTGTGTTCCGAAACGTTTTTATTGCCGCCCTTTCCATTGCACCCGCCACACAACAAGGCAGCAGCTTTTTTTGGCCAGTAGGAAGTAAATGGACTGCAGCCCAATAATAAAACTGGCAAACCACATCACATCTCTTGACGCAGCTAATTAGCAGACCAACAACTAGCATTATTTTGACTAGCGCTATTTTTTAAATGATTAAAAACGGTTTGGTTGATCAAAACTTTTTTTTTTTTTTTTCCCCGTGCGGCATGTGTGTTAAATGCCTTGCTAACAGTTTTTTGGTTCGAGCTTAATGGGGAACTGGAAATATTTTGTCTTGCTTCAAATGGTTGTCTTGTCAATTGCCGGCTTAAAATGTGCGACGTTGCTATAACCTTCATCCGAAATGGAGCAAAAGTAGACGCTTTTGATTTAAACCAAGCTCTCAGATTTGAAGGTCTGTTTTTGTTCAATGTAAACAAATAACGACAGCTAGTTACGCAGAGGCTGAAAATAGAATTTACCAACAGTCTTCTCACTAAATATATTTCTAAAGATGCTCTGGACAAGAGATTGTTCCCGGTTTTGGGAACAACCAAAGTAATCCATATACACGTACAAGTAGAACAATACGGATGAGCGGTTTTGTGTAAAAGTGAAATGACAGAGAAAAGAGTGTTGCGCACAAAGAAATAATGGGAAAAAATGAACGTCACTCGATAATGAAACACCAATCCAACACCTTATCCATGAATTGTTTTGATTTGCCCAGGTAGTTTCTTTGTGTGTGTGTGTGAGTGTGTTTACACACACGGTGTAACACTGTACACAAAAAAAATCCCTGTAAATCTATTATGTTTGTCATTTATCCTCCAATCAAACTTCTTGTATTACTCATTGGGCCTTTCATCATCTACAGCAGTGGTTCTTAACTTTTTTTCCAGTGACGTACACCCTGTGATTTTTTTTTTTTCAGCCAAGTACTCCTTAACCAGCGCAAAACATTTTGGGGTTAAAAAAACATGCCATCGGGTCTGATTTAGAACCTTTAAAATAACTACCTTAAAACTTTAGAACAGGGGTGTCATTTAACTCATCAGGAGCCACATTGTAGTTCTAGTTTCTGTCAGAGGGCTGGAATCAATGTCAAGTTAAATCAATTTTAAGTGTGTTAGTTGCACACTTGCCTAATTTTTAAATCATAGGCCGGTAAAAACTGTTCAAAGGAGATATTGTCAAAAAAAAAGCCCCTCCCCCCCTTTTTTTTTCAAATTTGAAGACAACTTGCTAGTTTGGTATTTTAGCCAGAAACCTGAAGTCTAATCAGCATTTCGGCGGCCGCATAAAATGATGTGGCAGACCGGATCTGGCCCCCAGGCCTTGAGTTTGACACCCGTGCTTTAGAACATTTCAAACCACCTTTCAGACCAATTTGTATCGGTCCACAAAAAGAAGAAAAAAAATCTACATAAATGTCCTCTTTTAGATCATAGAAGAGATCTGTTAGCAAAAACAAATAACTTCATTATTAATAAATATTTTTTTCATTGAATAATTATAAATTAATATTTGATCACTGAAAAATATTCAACATAAAGTTTTCTCTTTTGGGATCTATTCACAAAAATAAATCAGTACCTTAAATTTTAATATTTGTCCACAAAAAAATAAAAAAATAACAGTAACAGCTCTCAAAAAGCTAATATTGTGGAGACCTTCCACATCATATCTTGAGATGATCTGAATTCAGAAAGTTTCCAATGAAAAAAAGCTGGTTGGCTTAGCAACGTGACATCCATGTTTTGTCTTCCACGACTCAGTTGTTTGCGTCTTCAAGTGTTTGACAGGTAATGAGAGGTGGATCGAACCTTTTTAGCATAGGGGAGAATCTCTCTTTTTAAAATTATGAAATTGAATAATCTACTTAACACAACAATTTATGAACTTATATTTTCCTGAAACATGTAGTTTATGTGATAATTATTTTTTTAAAGCATTTTAATGTCTGTTTTATTTAAAATCTCAAGTACCCCTCTCAAGTAGCACTCAACGTAAGGCCTCATTCGACAGCAAACAGGTCCTCACGCTAACATGTTGTCGTGTGAACAAGCAAGAAACTTATTAGATGCTGATAAGTGTGAGTTAATCCTTGTTTTATATGATTTTCCCATAGATTTCATACCGAGAAATTTTTTGTTTCTTCCAGATGCTTAGACAGCATTGACTATGTATCGCCACCGTGTGGCTAAATTATGTATTACTTTTAAAAGGCATACGCAGGTTTTGAAGCTTCTCCTCTAAAGATGGAACACAATTCCACAGGGCACACTCAAGTCTGTTGAGTCAATACAACAGCCACTGGTTTTGATGTACTCTTTCAAAGCAGCTCTAAAAATATGCATGTTGGATCGCTTACACAACAATGCTGTCTCGATTCTGCAATGAATCATTGTTTTTATTTATCATTTATATTTTGTTGTCTCTTACAGTCACCATCACTAGTATAGGAAAACAGGGTAAGCTTTGTTTATTCACATCTGCTGTGTATTTCTTCATTAGATTTGCACTTTCCTTTGAGACTAATATGGATGTTTTCCCAAATCTTCCCACAGTTGTATATCTCATATTCTTCCATCTCTCCTTCATCATGTTTGTGTGGTCTTATTGGAAGACCATCTTCACAAAACCAGCCAACCCTTCCAAAGAGGTACCGTCTGATCCGGAGTGACCCTGCTGTGCCATATAGGTTAAGAGTCTAAAATTTCCTGTTTTGTTTTATGCTTCATGCAGTTCTGCTTACCCAAGGCTGAGAAAGAGCGCTACGAGAAGGAGGAGCGGCCAGAATCTCAGCAAGAGATTTTATGGCGAGCTGCCACCAGCCTACCTCTTTACACCCGCACTGGAGCAGGAGGTATTAGTCAGTATTAGGCAGTCACATTGCATGTGGCATTTGTTTTTTTCTTCTTTGTTGGCCTTCTAAATGAACCCCACCTTCTTTCACCTCAGCTGGGGTAAGGCCCAGTTCATCTGCCATGTTAAAAGGGACAAGCAGTACAGAAATTGGATGTAAAGCTTATACGTCCAGTAGTATTTTTTACAGTGCGTTTGAAAATTATAGATTCACATTTAAGGGGGAAGTCAACCTGCTCCCCAAAAATGATTTTACTATATGTTCTATGTAGTTCTATGAATCTAAAAACCATTTTCAGATTAATATTGTGCTTGTGAAATGTGACTTAAGCCCCTTTCTTATCTACCACAGAGGGTGTCTTTTTTGCCACTTGCTGTTAACCAAATATGCCATCAAAGCTGCTCAGGTAACAACCATTCACTGCTCAGCTTGTCCCATGAACAATTTCAGAAAACGGGTGAGCCGCGATTGGTTGTTACTTGATCCCTGAGCAACTGTGATCTAATTTTCAGCGGACAGCCAGTGAAAAATGGCTGCCCCCTCAGATGGATATAAAAACATGGATTTTGCTTCTATATTCTTTTTCCACAAATGCAATATTAATCAAACTGTCATGTTTTGACTAGTGAGGCTACATAGAATTTATTTTAATAACTTTTTTGGGGTTGACTTCCTCTTTAACTAACAATATTAATACTGTATTGATTTTTTTTCATAAAAGGCAATGATTTAACACATCACTATATCATTACATTTTTTTCCCCATAACAATACTGATTTGAATTCTCATCCCAATTCTGATTCTTTTGCAGCAATTCGTTACTGTGACCGCTGTCAAGTGATCAAACCCGATCGTTGTCATCACTGCTCCGCATGCGACATGTATGTTTTATTTTTTTTTTTTTATCAGCTTGCAAACAAAAGACTCGTTTACCTTTCTATCTGCCTGTCTAATTGTATTTCTTGGGCCTCCTCTGTTCTTTTTATGTTTCATAGGTGTGTACTGAAGATGGACCACCATTGTCCCTGGTATGCCACAGTCTGTGTTTATACCGTGGGCCTTACGCATTATCAAAACTATCAGCTATCAAAACATAACAGATCACTTGGGTCAAATTTAACACATTGGAATATATGCATAGTTTATTGAGAGGACATATAAAAAGCTTTACAAAGATCTTGTCGATTTGTGGAAATTGGGGAATAGTTTGTGGTATAAATATGTCACATTAAAGATGAGGAATTGAAAAGCTGGAGCTTGATCATGATTCTCATACCAGAAATAAATGAAATCACACCACCTATTTCCGGTAATCCCAATCCCAAAGTTTCAGACGCATATACCAGCAAATAATTTTTCTCCACTTGTTTTTGTTTTTCTTATTTTTTTGAAAGTTATTTATTACATATGTTCTTGTTATACAGTGGTACCTCGGTACTCGACCGCCTCTATACTCGACCAAATCGGTGCTCGACCAAAAAATTCAAGTAGATAATGCATCGGACCTCGAACAGCTTTTCGGTTCTCGACTAGCCGAGCCGAGCCGACCCGAACGCGCTCCTCGGCCCTTCTCGGCCAGCGGGTAAGCGCCAGTTCAACTCAGACCCCCAGCGGAGTAAGACGTTTGTTCGAGTATTTCTTCCCGGATTTAAACTTTTTCGTGTTGCTCTAGCCCTTAATAATGGATCCAAAGAAAGACAGTGATAAGGGGAAGGCAAAGAGGAAAACAATGAGGACCACTAATGAACCGAAGAAGAAAATTATAGCAAAATATGAACGTGGTGTACGAGTGTCCGACCTCGCGTCGCAGTTAGCTAGCGTCATCATGGAAGGAGTAACTCCCTCCCGTCCTCCCCACATCCATTCCTGTATGCCATTAACCACTCTCCAAAACATAAGTAAATTATACAAAATGGTTTATAATGCTTTATTTATCTTTATCTTTATCATGTACTGCTTGTGCACATTTACTTGTGCACACATACTTTCCATTATTTCTTATGGGAAAATTGGTTTCGGTGTTCGAACAAATCGGTGCTCGACCACTACCTCAGAACGGATTATGGTCGAGTACCGAGGTACCACTGTATAGTTATTGTTTAAAAATCATTTTTGTACTCATATTTGTTACATGAATTGAAAACTGGGCATGCATGAAATAATTCTGACCAATCAGAAGTTCCCTTTCAGGTTATGTGTAGCAACAAAGATATTTTGTTTTCACCATAATGGATAGGTTCAGGCTGTTTTGTTAGTTCATATGTATAGCAACATAAATTTAAATGAAATCCACTGCTGATTTAAAATATATACAGTATTGTATTTGTTGTACATGTCATGGCGATGTTGTTGCATCCTTTAAAATAATAAAAAATAAGTAAAAAAGCATTTTTGAGGTATTAGGGTGAGAATTTCCCTTCTATTCCAAACAGAAAAGTGATCTTTAATTCTTATTATCGCGTTTGAATCATAAATCAAGGACCTTTTTCACATAGTTGTGCTTTTTGGGCGATAACTTAATACATTGCAGTGGGACTTTTGGAGATTTCGTGCATTTTTTTTTTTCGCCAACCAACAAATATTACTCAATATAATGTTGACTTTTTGCCCTCTTTGGTCATAATATACAGCTGTTGGACGGTCGGCGAGCATATATGGGCTAGGAGTATATGAGCTAACAAGTTGTTGGTGTTAAGGTTCAGAGTAATTTGAACCTGTCTTTCTCCAGGGTGAACAACTGCGTGGGGTTCTCCAACTACAAATTCTTCATCCTATTCTTGGCCTACTCGCTGCTTTACTGTTTGTTCATCGCGGCCACCGTGCTGCAGTATTTCATCAAGTTCTGGACAGTGAGTAAGGACACAGGCACATGGCCACAGTCCGGATCAAAACCTCTACATACACCCTAACGAATCAGACGTGTGTGGCATTGAGTTCTTCCTGTGTGTCCTTTGTCATCCTTAACCGCTATGCTTTTCCATGTTACACCCGCCAGCCAAACTGAGGGAATCATCCGATTCTCACACGTGCGGCAGCAAAACTGTGCCTTTTTACATCTTTGACGCTACTTCACTTCTTTGATTTTACCCACTGTGCTTTGTATTTTGCCTGCTCACCATTTTTCCTGCCTTGTTCTCTCCCGATGTTGCTAACAAGTCTTGTTTCTGTTTGTACTAAAGCTTTGCCGGAGAAAATCGGCTGAGAACTGCCCAAAGGTAACAGGGTAATCCTCCCTAAGCCTTTGGCAATGTTGATGAGATGCATGCATGCTTTGTCTGTCCCTCCGTATCTGAACCCCCCCCCAATAATTTTCCAGCGTATAGAGATATTATTGATGTCTCTCTCACTTTCTACTTCTCCCACCTCTCTTTTCAGAATGACCTACAAGAGACTCACTCACACGCCAAATTCCATGTCTTGTTTCTCTTTTTTGTGGCGGCCATGTTCTGCATCAGTATTCTCTCCCTCTTCAGCTACCACCTGTGGCTCGTCGGAAAGAACAGGTCAACCATAGGTAACTCCTTTTGTCCTGAATTACATCCATTCATTTGCAGTACTACTTTTTTTGAACCATTCATACTCGCATCTATGGACTGTTTAATTATTGAAATTAGGGCCCGACTGATTGCTCACTTTGCCGATCAAATTGGCCAATTATAGCCCTTCAAATATCAACTTAAAATAATCATCCAAATGGCAGATATTTGCCAATTATTTTTACTTTTTACCTTTGTGTAGCTCACCATTTACAGCAGTTGTTGTGCAGCACACAAGACCGGCATCATTATTTATTGCACATACGTTCATACCATAAATTTTATACTTAAATATGTACCATGAAATTTCGTCTCTATTTGTGGATCTGTCATTAAAACAAAACATTTTTTTACAAGCAATGATTGGGTGAGCAGTACGAGGTCGTAGTGCAAATAAATGACTTGGATTTCGCTGCTTTATACACAATTTAAAGTTGCACTTTGTTTCAAAAGAAACATAAAATAAATAGGGAAAATTGAGCATACATATGTTAAATTTGACACCCATTCAACTATTATTAACACACATGTGTGACAAATAATATCCTTAAAATTTATTGATAGTGTTCCTCAGAGTACAAGTCGACCTCTCTTAGTTGACCCCTCAGTCTACTCCTGACTTTAGCTCGTATATAGATCATGGCGGTCCAATTATAACACATCATGTGTGTTATTAAAATGACAAAATTATGGTACTTTTAGACACACTTCTTCATCGTATATCAAATAACATCCTGTTGCGGTTATTTGGGTGGGGGGACGAGACGACTGTGAGGTAATGTACTGTACGTTCGCGTAGACACAAATTCTGAAACTAATGTTGCAACAATAAAATGATTTGAAGTTTCAATGCTTTATTTTTTTTAAACAGCTGAATATCGATTTGTCCAAAAGCCCTAACAGTCATCATCACTATCTGATACGGCAATTAGCAGCTGAATATCGATTTGTCCAAAAGCCCTAACAGTCATCATCACTATTTGATACGGTAATTAGCTCCTCCCATTTAACTCACAGACGTTATTATCTTCTTCCTCGTCATTCGTTCAGATGCGCTAAAATGGATGGGTACTGTGTCGAATTAGAGGTATATATGATAATTGAAAACGAGGGGAAAAAAACTCGACTTGTACTCTGAGAAATACATTAACACAATGCGGAACACAATGGATTCTGTGAAGCAAAAAGCTTATTTAAACAATATATCACAATTGATCTCTGCTATTCGGAGGGAATAGGTACCAGGCTGATCCGTGAACATTGAAAATTTGCGTATATAATTGACACCTGTATTTTTTGGAGTTTGTTTTTTAATTAATCAGCCAAATTAGATCTTTTTCTGCCAATAATCGGTCTTGGCCAAAAAAAAAAAAAAGTCACATCATACGGCCCCTAATTATTTCATTTATGACCTTAGTATATTTATTTTTGTCTCAGAGGCATTCAGAGCGCCCGTTTTTAGGACCGGGTCAGACAAGAATGGCTTTTCATTGGGGTTCCGGAAGAATATTGCCCAGGTGTTTGGAGACCAGAAGAAGTATTGGCTACTGCCAGTCTTCACCAGGTATTAAATTGTCCCATTTATGTGGTTGCCATGTTAAAAAAGATATAAAAAAGTTTGAGAAGTTGTGCTTACTGTTATTGATTTGCTGCACCTGAGTGTTGCTTGCGCATTTGTCTTGGTTTGTCGCAGTCAAGGAGACGGTCTGACATTCCCCACCCGGCTCGTCAACGCCGACGTGGAGCAGCCGACAGTCACCTCCTACCCAGACCCTAACAAAAGGTGATTACTGATCAGGAGGGGGTGAGAAAAGTTTTTTTTTATGCAGGTGTCAGAGTTCATCAACTGTTTTATTTGCAGTGAAGTGACGGTGAGCCCGCTCAGTGAGTCACAGAATCGCCTCCTCACCAATGACCAAAACACCAACAGTATGATACAACACCATGGGGCTAATAATCCCGTTATATCAGGTGAGTACCACCGGAATACTGAAAAATAGAAATTCGTTTACTGGGAGATTGCCCCCTGGTAGCTAATTAAAAAACTGCAGATAAGGCACATTGGATGCTAGGCAAAAATAGGGTTCAAAATATGAGAAAAAATTAGCAGCTTAGAGCAACATGGTTTCGAAATCATGTTCAATTGCTAATTCAGGTCGCTGAAAAAAGCTCTTTATTACCTTGACAATGTATTGTATGGCGCCTGTTGCCAGCGTTTATTACATCATCTAGCATTGCCTTGATGCTGACAACCTTACAGTTGCTTTTCGTAATGATCACTTTTGAACAAGCCAGGCAGTCGCAAATGTGTTCTGTGGTCATCATTTTTTTTCATTGAACATTATCAATGGTCAAGGCATTGCCTAAAACCTCAGTTTAGATATAGATTGTAAAATAAAGAAATTTTGATTGTCAAAAAATATATATAGATATTTTTTTTAAAAAGTGGTCATGCATTATTAAGTGCAAATGTGATTTTTGTCTTCTGTGTTTGTATTTGCTTTTCACCAACAAATATCTGCGTACTGTTCAATAACAATACAGGTTTCTTGTTCTAATTTTATTCAATAGCTACAGCTATGGAGAGAGGAGAAATATAGGGTGGTCTGATTACTTTAAAATCACCTGTGTGGTGATATTTTGGCTTTGCAGTTGAAAAAAAGAGTGGTAAACTATTGGCAGATAGGACAAAGACAGTTTATGTTTACACAC
The DNA here is from genome assembly GCF_059441005.1 of Hippichthys cyanospilos. Taxonomy (NCBI): domain Eukaryota; kingdom Metazoa; phylum Chordata; class Actinopteri; order Syngnathiformes; family Syngnathidae; genus Hippichthys; species Hippichthys cyanospilos. The sequence goes on along the minus strand of NC_142387.1, from coordinate 5,152,724 downwards.
TTTTATGTTTACATTTACACACCATCCATCTAGCTCATTCAATGCCAGGGACGTATTTTCAAGTTGAAAACCAATGTGTCTTGTTGTTTTGTTGCCCAGCCACAACTGACGTCACCACCGTCTCCATGGAGAGTGAATCCTAACCAGGTGATTTGTTGTTTCTACATGTAACAGCCATTTTAGTCGCGCAGTTAAAGCAACAGCAGTGAGATAAGCAATTTATTGACTTGACGCCACCTGATTGGCGTTTACAGGAGCGACTCCTCAATCATCCAGTCTGATGCCTTAAGCTGTGCGACACTTTGGCTCATCACCATGGTGACGGCCCCCAGTGCAACCTCAGAGTAACTATGGAAATGCATTCCGTTTGCCTGTCACAGCACACAGCCGCGTCCACGGCATTGGCGTTTTTCAGCATGCAGCAACAACGGCTGCCCCACCCCCCCAACACGCACATACACACACTTTTTATCATCGCTTTAGCTCACCTGAATTGCTGGACACTTTTGGTTTCTTTTTCTATCATATTTATGATGATTATGGATATCCTTTGCAGATTTTTTTTTTTTTTTTGGTGCCAAAAGCTACCTGCGTCTACATTAAGATGGTCTCACAAACACAAAGCTGCACTCAAAAGTGGGAGAAATGCTGGATCAATACCTTTTTTTTGAAGAATTCAATAATGGGTCTATAGTTTTTCTTCTTTAAACCGTATTCTTGGGAGATATTTTTGTAAACATAAAATATTTCCCAGCACAGATATCCCAGATTCCTGGGTCAGTGGACTGTTTTTGTATGAGCACAAGATGGTGCATTTGCACTGCAAAGGTCATTGATGTCCATCAAACTGCTTGTTTGCAGGTTGGCAACGCAACACAAGTTGAATGGATCATTTTTGTGTATGTTTAGAATATGTACCCTAGGTGTTTTTATTCATTCACTCACTCATCCAGAATGCAACCCTGACGTTCTGTTACGTCTGCAGTTCTCAATGAATTCTACATTTATTTGCCAAAAAAAAAAGGGCTGCACCAGCAGGAGCTCAGACGTCTGAACCGCAATTGTTTACAGCATCCTTAGCTTTACCTTAACCTCTATGGGCCAAACGTCGTTTAAAAGTCATGACGCTTTCTTTTCAAACTGGACCTCTTGCTTGTCGCGTTGTCTCACTCTGAACAGCAGATGGCAACATGGCTTTATTTTACTCAGAAATGTGATCTCATACGCTCATGTTTTTGGTGGTGAAAAAAAAAACATCTAATCATAATTTGGCTTTGTCAGCTTGTCCGAGCTTTAGCTTCTGTTTCTGTCTCATGTCAGTGGCAAGCACAGGGAAATCATCTAGCTCACAGTATCTCACCTCTATCATGTTTTTTGGTTTGGTTTCTTTTGCACACAATTTTTATTTATAAGATGACCAAATGATTTACCAGGGAATTCTGTTCCACTTATGCAACTCTCCCATTACTACTCTCACAAACGTGCAATTCTTGTCTGTCCGATTGCATCCAAAGGACAGTTGCTGGATGAGCCTCCTGCTAATTACATCCCACGCTGTACAGGTTTACAGCCATTCATATATTGTACAGAGTGACCTGTGGTGTTGTATATTGTTTTTCTGTCATAGCTGTGCTACATGTAAACAAAACAGAAAGTGTGATGACAGAATTGACACTGCCTCCTCTCTGGATTTTGTTTACCTGTCATTATTCAAAGTAATTGGAAGAAATGGGCTTCTTAACTCTTTCATTGCCAAGCGTTATGGGAAACGGCAACCCCTAAAATGCCAGCCAATCTAGCATTTTCACTCATCTTTCAAGGCCAACAGTATATTTTATGCTATGTCTACGTAAACAAGGGAGGTATCAAATAAAAGAATGATATCCATTCCTTAATTTGAATTACAAGTATGTAACGTATGTGTAATATGTATGGCTATCCTCCCCAACATGAGCAACACTGCCATCCAATGGTCACAGTTTATCACTGCAGTGCTCAATTGGCTTAATATTAAATTAAGCACTTGTCAAGGGTATAAGCTACCCTTTCATAAAAAAATAAAAATAAAAAATAAACATTCGACAACAATTCTCATCATTGGCAGACAACAAGTATTTTAAAAGTTGCCCAAGAAACTGACTTGGCGTGAATGGCAAACAAATTTATTTATAGTCAACTCAAACATTATAAGCTGGAAAAAATCCACTAATAACCATTTATTCCAATTTCCCATTGTTTGGACCTATCATCCTCTTATTTTCTATAAATGGCCTCTAATCTTTTTCTGGGCTTTTGAGCCTTGAAATAGACGTGTGCGTGAGTATTTTTGCACTGTGTTGTTTTGTAATATTATCGTCTTGAGACAAATGCTTCAATGCAGCAACTTGTGTTTGTTTTTTTTGTTTTTTTTATATATATATACACGTTGTACAAAGTGTATAACGTCGGAATAAAGCCCTAAGCATGGCGCCTCACTGTCAGAAAATGATTTTATCTTGTGTGTCAATGTGCAGTAATTGAAACTGAAGGTGCATCATGTTTGAAAGTGGCTTTACTCTGCTGTGTCCTAATAAATGAAGCCATAAAACCACAAATAGCCATGTGCATTTGTCATTTTAGCTTGATGTCAGTTCCGTGAGACGTTCTCAGAGTTTTGTCCTGTTATAGGCAAATGGTCCAAAAATACCAACTTGTCCCCTCTGTCTAGCTTCTTTTACTGTCATCATTTAAGTTCAAAACTGATTCTTCAGAATGGTGATAGCATATGAGCAGACAAATTGTTTTGGTCTTTTTTTTGTGTGTGTGTTTGGGGGGGAGGGGGGGGGGGGTTGTTGGTCTCAAAATCAAACTGCCCCAGTGTAAATTACCAGTATTTCTAACTTGAATATCAATCTATTAAAAATGAAACAGATTGCATATTTATTTTCAATGTGTTTCCCATGTTGCAAAAAAAAAACTGATAATGTGAGTGACAGCTTCTAAAATTGAAGGGACCGTAACATGAAAAGTAATTTTTTGGGGGAGACTTTAATCATGTTTAATATTGATTTCTCCAACTAAACACTCCCAAAGTGTTATTTTCCTTCACTGATGCATTTTTAAGCATTTCTTGCTTATTCTGCGCTCTCACACCAGCCCTGCCCGTGAAGATGAAAACGGCTTGAAGTGCGTTTATGACAACAGAAGCAATTGGTACCTCCCCTACCACCCCTCTGTACCGCCTGTGCACGAGAAAATACACACCGACCTTATCCACATCTTTTGGTTTCATTTCGGTTCCAGAGCGAACAGTGCGGTGAATTTCTTTAAAACGCGCTTGTAGTGATTATGGCCCGGCTCCATTTCTGGAATCCAACGCTAGGTTAGTGATGAAAATGAAAACCTCACGGACTCAGGTATCTTGGTTGGAAAAAGATTTTTATTCTATAGTTTCATACTGCTGATGTCAAGAGCAGGAGCTCTCATGAGGCCAAAACGGTGCGTGCACACATGGCTCGCCTTCTCATGTTAAATTATCTTGCTTTACCTTTGACCAAGCGAAGCCTGGCTATTTACTCGTTAATTGAGGTCAGGTGGTTGGAGGTCTTCCGTGCACCAGACCCCCTGAGCTGCCCCCTGGAGAGAGGAATGTCTCTGTTCTCTTTTATTTGACTTCAGGAGTTACCCTGACAAAACTACCACAATGAGATTTTCTGCCTAATACTGAAGAAATTGATCCAAGTAAATGAAGACTAATTGGTCACCTCTTAAAATATACTTCAACAGTAAAGAACGTATCGTTTATTTATTTTCAATTTTTTATAGTAGAAAATTCTGAAGTGGCAAAAATGTGTTTGGGAGCACTCAGATGGACATTCAATGTCACTAGTAAATCATTCACCCACGGGCAGAACTATTGATATGAATACTGGGTTCCCACAGGGACTGATTTGATAAGAGGAACATGTATTTGTGAAAGTGGTGTATTGACACCATGTTGCATTTTATTTATGGCCCCATATTTACACTGTTGGAATAATCTCTATCAGCCGCAAGCCGAGGATTAGCCGTCAAGATGATGGACAGATGCATGTTGAGTGGGCCGCCGGCATTGAGCGGCGTTATTAAGGGGGCAAGGAAGGTACACTGAAAGAGGCGCGGTTTTTGCAATAGAGACATTTTTCTTCATGGTTAGAAATGTCAGTACCACAAAACAAATATTTGATAAGAAATTAAAGCGCCAATGTGCCAAAAGTACAGTAATATATATGCACATATTACACTGTGGAAAGTTTGAAATATGTTATAGGCCCTTTAGTGGTCCACTTCATCAATCCCAAAGGCACGGCAAAGGATAGTCTGAAAATAGGTGATCGCGAAGCAGTACTTCTCAATTATATTTTTGCCATGCCCCTCCAGGAAAGAGAAAACGTTTGTGCCCCACCCCCACTCAGCGTGCTGACTATAAATGAGATTAGGATCCATAAAAATTGTGTAAGTGTCCCTCAACTATGCTTTTTAACATTACAAAAGAAAAACAGCAATATAAATCAACTTTCAAAAACTGTTCATTATTTTTTACAGTGTTTATACAGGTTCCAATTTAGACTAAAACTGAAAAAACATTAAAAAAAAAGTATAACTATTATTTTGTTACAATTACATTTCATATGACGAAAATCAAAGCCTTTTCCCTGGGGTCACACCCCCCCCAGCATCACCTCGCGCCCCGGGGGGGGGGGTCTTGCCCCACTGTTTGAGAAGCACTGTCCTAAAGAAATTAGGTAATGAAGTCATTAATTTAGGTAATTAAGTACTGTAATTGGTTACTTCATACTTTAAGTAGTATGGATTACGGAGTAATTCCTTACCTAAATTAATTGAACACTTAAGTATTAAAGCACTATTTTAATACCTATTCCATAAAGCAATGAATTATTTTAAGTAAATAAGTACTAAAGTATCCAATTACTTTATGCAATAAAGTAATCCATAGATTACTTTGGCACCTAAACTAATCTCTTAATTCATTATATATTCCCTCAAGTAATTTATTATTTTGGGTGTTAATTACCTAAAGTACTAAACATACCAAAGTAAACATATAATAATCAAGTTTTGTTTTTTTTAGGCCATCCCTTCAAATATATATATATATATATATATATATATATATATATATATATATATATATATATATATATATATATATATATATTGCAGTAAAAAGCATGAATTTAATATTTGTCTCCTATAGTGATGTAAAATGTAAAATCTGGCTTTTTTCCAAACGAGTACAAGTGTTGGTAATTTAGTGTCTGGCAAGCGTACGTGATAACTCTATTTGAAGTAACCCAACTTTGGAGTTGAACTCTTTGCTATCTGTCTAACACCCAGGCCCTTGACTCCTCTTGGAAGGTTGTCCAAATTTTGTACATGTCAACTCCAAGGCAATTGACTTTCATGTGTCAAGATGCATTTCGTGCAAACATCAGGGTAAGATCAAATCAACATTAAAATAAACTCATTTGCTCTGATTCTGAATATGTTTGCTTCTTTAGCTTGCACTCTTGTGCTTCCAAGGCAATGGCCTCCATGTCAGTGTTTTTTTTTTTTTAAAAAGACTTGTTGAAAAGCAAACACGTCGCAAGGCCAAAGCGGCCTGGCTTTGACTGTACAAGTTTGGATGGCTTATCCATTACAGATAACACAAAAATCTACCATTAAAAAGTGATTTTAACATCTATAGTCAGTCAAATGATAATTGGCACCAAATCAGAACTCAATTAAAGTGATACTGTGATAGTCTCTTTTAACAAACATGTATAGTCAACAACTTTAGATTTATTATCTTTTTTATTACTGTCTAAAAGAGCACAAACACTATCACCAATCATAAAACATCAGCTTTACCAATGACTATTAAAAAATTGAAATTTTTCATTTATTGAAAATGTTCAGCTCATTTTTATACTTTACATTACAAAACCATCTGGCCTGATTAAACCCGGGCCAGAATGGGCCCGGGGGCCATATATTTGACACCCCTGATTTAATTAATCCATTACAGGCGTGTTAAACTAATTTTTATCGCAGCCCACATTGTAGTTATAGTTTCAGAGGCCCGGTATGACTGTTAAATCAAATAGATTTTAGGTGTGTCCATCTCACTTCTATCTAGTTTTGAGATCAGAGGTTGTAAAAACTGCTCAAAAGAGAGATTGGGGAAAAAATGCAACAGTGCAAGTTCAATATAACCCTCAACAATACCAAAGAATGGATTTCTTCTTCAATTTTCCAAGACTATTTTTAACATGTTTGTCCGATGGTGACATCCTCACAGCATCCTTGTACTGTATATTGACTGACGTTATGAGAAAACACATTCCACCTGATGAAATGAGGGAAAATACCTTAATATAAAGTACAGCATATTATTATTATTATTATTATTATTATTATTATTATTATTATTATCCAAACAGCTAGATGTCCAAAATTGTAAAGAACTTCTTGAAATTGAAAATCAGCATGTTTCCTCTGTCTTATTATGATGTCAGGTGGTGTGATGAATATAATGTCAAAGATTTTGATCTGTTTTTTTTTTTTAAATGAATTCATCTTTATTCTGTCGTAGGATTCCGCTTCACCGTTCGTGAGCGCAATTCAAAGGAATGGGTTTTTCAGAATCAACTGCAGTGTTTGTTTCTGCCAGCAGAGGTCACTAGCTATTACAGAAGCTTCCCAAAACGATGGCATTTTCCCAAAAATTGGGCAAAAAGAGCCCACAAAAGCGTCATTTGAGCATTGCAAAAATGTGTATTCATGATACTTAATTTTGAAGCCGGGTGAGCTATTGAAAGCTTCTGTTTGGCGTTCAGTTCGGGTTCAATTCGGTCATTTTTCTGATTTATGCATGCGTGTGTATGACTCACACATCAACTGACTTTGCCTGTCATCTTGGCGTGATGTCATCTTAATTTGCATATCCAGATACATGAATGCAAAGGATCAGATTCACAAATCCAAAGGAGAGATTCATGCAAAGATGTGAAGTCATGTCTCGCGAGAGTCGTACTCATTTGAATGGTGAAACACGCATTTGTCTTTTTTTTTTTTTACAGCAATTTTACTCCATACTCTCTCAAACACACCTGATTCAAATGATTAGTGTGATTTTCAAGCTCCTGTTTAGCTTGCTGATGAGCTAATCATTTGAAGAAGAGAAAACCGGAAAACATGCAGGATATTGGCCCTCAAAGATTGGAGTTGACACGTTTGCTTTAGTGTGTTTGCATTTTAATGTTTATATTTTTTTCAACTGTTTTAATCTTGCTGTGTGTGTGTTTTATTGTTGAGTTAGGTTAAAAACTTGCTTCCATTTGTTTTTTGTGATTACACTTTTTTCTGCGTTTTTTTTTTCTTTTTATAATGTTTATGGGTTTTTTTTTTTTTTTTTGCAGCTGTTTTTTATTTGTTCCGTTTGTAGACTACCGGTTAATGTGTTTAATCCCGTCGGCCACCGTATATGACGTAAGCAAGGCGTATAATCGACGTAACTTTAAATAAAATAGACCAATTACAG
>NC_142387.1:5097660-5140160 GCF_059441005.1 Hippichthys cyanospilos | reverse complement strand
GAATGGTTTTGTTTTTAACCTCAGTCAGATTGTAGATTGCGCAACGCGTTTTTTTTTTTTTTTGTTGACGTCCAAGACATAGATTTGCTATAGTGAAAAGTCCCCTGCTGGAAATATGATTTCGTTGTTGAGTAGTTCTACTGTATTGGTATACTGTACCATGCAAGCCAACAATTGTACCAAGAGAACAATATGGCTGCCCAAACCATTTCTGAGCCTCCCCCGTGCTTCACCGTGTGGAGGAGACAGTTTGGTCATGAATATAAAGAAAACACATTGAATAAGGTGTGTCCAAAACTTACTATTGTCTGTATTGAATTTTTCCAGCTTACAAATAACAGTACTATCAAATAACCTTCAGGAAAATAATTGGTTCACCCCAAATAATGGCCATTTTGTAGAGACTCCCAATTAGCATGAGTTTGAATGTTATTAGTTTATCCAGAACACAACCACATCCCCAGGTCAAAGATTTACTAATTTAATTTACTCTAGCTAAAACATTTTTTGCAGATGTGTTTTTATATTTTTTTTTATTGTCATATAATTGGTTTTATATTATTAAACTTTAATGTGAACATTGGTTTGTAAATGTTTCAAATTCATTGCACAGATGAATATTTGTAATACAATGATGATTCTCTGCACTTGTCAAGGTGAATTTTTCATGTTTCATTAGAATGTGCAGGACGTACATGTTGTTTCCTGTCAGGAGGTTTAATACTATCATTTGCTGTCTTGTTATTGTGTCTATGATGTAAAGATGACTAATGCGTTGTGTGATTTGTTTCCCCGCAGAGTTAGACCTCTTCGGCATCATCTTGTACTCTATCCTTACATTCATGGCAGCCACGTCCATGCTGATCTTTATTGAGGAGTGTGTTTATATTTATAAGAAAGTACCAGCCAATAAGAAGAGCATCATCATATGGGTGAATGGCGCAGCACCGGTAAGAATGATACATTTGGATTGATGGCAGTGTGATGAAAAAAAAATGCTTTTAAATCCTTTTCTTCCATTACTTATTTGATCTGTCAGTGCCTCATTCTTTCCTAAATTGTGAATTAAATTAACTTCTTTGTTCACGTATGTGCTATCTTTTAATGTAAATTGAAACACAAAGAAAATGAAAAATGAAAGACAGTAAATTTTTTCATCTGCTTGGTAAAAATAATAATACATATACACATAATATATTGTGTTTGTGTGTGCGCGTGTGTGTGTGTGTGTGTGTGTATAGGTTGGGGTTAGGGTTTCATTTTTTTGTAGTGTATGTTTCATTGCTATACTGTGGGGCAAGAAAAAAAGCAAGAAAAAAAATGTCCGCCTCTTGAGATGGAAAAACATAAATGGATTTTGCTGCTTGATTCATATAGAACATATTGTAAGGAAAAATTTGGCGTTGACTTCCCCTTTAAAACTGATCTTCAAATATGTCTTTGAAAACCATATGTGAGTAGTGTATTTCACTTGTTACCCTTGCTTTATAAAACAATGATGTTGGAAGATGAATTCGATGCTCCAAAAAATACAAATGAATAAACTATTTTTTAAAATATACTTTTGAAGGTGATCGGCACCATGTCCTGTCTGGGAATGTGGATCCCCAGAGCCACCATGTTTACCGACATGACCTCGGCCTGGTGAGTGACTTTACCATCCTTTGCTTCCTTTGAACCATTATCAGCCTCTTCCCTGCCACTCCTCCGCGTCGTCTTTTCATTTCAGCTACTTTGCCATCGTGGTCTTCAAGTTCCTCATCCTAATGATAGAAGAGGTGGGCGGCGACGAGGCGTTCCTGCGGCGGGCGACGAGACACAAATTGAAGATTAGCACGGGGCCATGCTGCTGCTGTTGCCTCTGTCTGCCATATGTAGCCATCACACGGTAAACACTCCACTGAAGGATGCGATTCTAATGCTTTTTGGACTCTGGTTGAATCTATAGAAGAACCTTTCTGTGTAACACTGTTGCGCAATCCCTTTATCATAAAGGCGGTAATTGAAACCTCATGCGGTTATAATGAAGCACAGAGCTGTACAAACTCCACGTGTGCACGAGAGACAGTATGGAGGGCTTTTTTTTTTCTTTTTTGGGAGAGTTCTGTTTGTTCGGCACATGCAGTCATTGGAAGACAGGTTAAGCACACTCTTGGCCGTTCAACTTTTACTGGCGAGGCAGCACTTGTATGCAACACAGTTGAAAGTTCACACGGATTTTTCCGTACTCCGTCCTCACGTGGCGGCAACAGCAAAGACAAATGGCTCCTGATGCAACTTGTCAGGATACAGTGAGAGCAATGTAAACGGTGGTAGATGGGAATGGGAGGTTATCAAGCATGTTTTAATCTTGTATTTGTGTTCGTCGCTGGGGAAAAGAATGACCTAAGTTTCCTCTGTTGCAGGCGTTCTCTTTTCCTACTCAAACTTGGCTCCTTTCAGTTTGCTCTGCTCAAAGTTGTCTTCACTATCCTCTCCATCGTCCTGTGGACCAATGGAACATTTGACTTGGCGGATGTGAGTTGATCAGCTTGATGCCTGTACTGATTACTGATGGCAAACACATTGCAAACAGTGAAAGATAGAAGCATTACTTGTATATTTGATTCATATTACATCACTCTCTTCAATTGGTTAAAAAATGAAAGGTCTTAAGTAGGGCTTGCGAGATCAATTTAAAATGCCTTGCATTTTGGACAGATGGATTTCTCATTAAGTCACTGAATTATTGACATTAATATTCAGTATGAAAATAAATAAGTTTTGCTCTGATTGGATCGCTGTTGTCCTGAATTTGAAGATGGAAAACAGCTTTCCTACAGTTGATAGTTATAGATATAGCACCAATTTGAGGTTTGAAGGCAAATTAATATTCATCCATCCATCTATCCATTCATTCTTTTTAGCTGCTTATCCTCGCTAGGGTCAGTGGCCTCAAATACATTACGACACCAAGGCATTCAAGCTTTATTAACTTGTGAAAATATGCAGCTCTGAAACGAAAGACATTCATGTCATAAATCATCATACTGTAGGCATCATAATGTTGGAGGTGTTATCGGAGCGAAAGGTGCCTACTTTGACAAATCCAAAGGATAAATTATTCTGTTTTAATGTGCATTTTTATTTTATTTTTATTATAATTATTTCAGCAATATTTTTTCATGACTTAAATATTAATCTACAGTTCAGTTTTGTTTTTTTTTGTTTTTTTTTGTTTTTGTGAAGAAAAAAAAAACTGAGTTAGCGGGTATTTCCAAATTTTTGACTGGTACTGTATCCCTGCATCATTTGGCTGTCGTTCTGTATCTGGTCTCACTATTATTGTCAAGCAAAATTCACCAAGCGTTTGTGACTCAACACCTGCACATTGAAAGCCTGAATAGGCTCGCTTTACTTACAATATGTCATTCTTTATCACTATGAATATAGGTTTTTTTTTTTTTCAAAGAAAAAAATAAAGTCACGCATGAATCTGGTTGCTAAAGCAAAATGATGACTATAAATTGTGGATACTACTTATACGCATACTTTTTGGTGATGATGACTGCAGATAATAAATGATAAATATGGTTAAGTATCGTTGTAAAATACAAAATCCTGTAATCCTGTAATGCATTTTTCACATTCAAATTACAATAACTTCCAAAAGTCTTGGTAATGATTTTATTTCATTTTTTTGTACTTGCTCATATGTTCCCTGTCCTGTTCTATCTTGTACTTGCTGCCACGCCCAATGTGTGACTGATTCAGCTGAGCATCACCGGCTCTGCGATATGGATCAATCCCTTTGTGGGAATCCTGACAATCATCGCTCTGTGGCCTGTGGCCATCACATTCATGCACCTCAGAATCACCCTACGCACCATAAAGATCATCCCCAAGTATGCCATGTACCAGGTAGGACTCAGGGGGTGGATCCATGCCCGATGCCATCACAATTGGATTGATAGCTCAAACGAGTGTTTACTTGTTCACAGCTCGTGCTGATCCTTAGCCAACTTCAGTCTGCCATCATCAACATCTTGGCTTTGAACGGAACCATCGCCTGCGCGCCGCCATTTTCTTCCGCTGCCAGAGGATACAGTGAGTCATCATCTTTTCTCCAGTCTTTTGTTCACTTGCTCCATCAGAAATGACTGTTTTACAGTCTTCACCCAACCTTTGACACTTGCTCATTAAAACACGCTAATCCTTGTGACGTTCATGTATGTCTCCATAGTGATGAGTCAGCAATTACTGATCTTGGAGATGTTCATCATCACGCTGGTAACACGTCTGCTGTATCGCCGTCTTTATGACCCACTGCCCGAGGAGGAGTGTGACGACAACGAGAACACTAAAATGGTTACTTTGGAGAAAGACGTATGAATAGGTTTTAAAGATTTTTGTATGTTTTATCCTCCTGCTTTGTGCATTTCATCAGGAGATTACAGGATGTTCAATTGACTGAGCAGACTCCTTTGGTGCACAAACTTTATGGAGTAATAACCTTGGCTGCCAATTTTCTGGTTTTGCTGTCATAAATCCTTGTGAAGTTATGCAAGACACTTTTGGCACAGCTACAATGTATTTGGAATCTCAGAGACATGTCTTTCCTTAATTTACAATTTTGAAGAGCGAAAGAATATTACTTTTTTGAATTTATGAAATCTTTTTGACTTGACGCAAGTTGCCAAGTTACTTAAATAGTTTGAAACGATCGGTTCAATTTTACCTCATGTTACATTTTACCTACAATAATATGAGTTTTAGCTCCTATTATATCACAGTGATCAACCTTTAACATTATTTCAGATTCCATTATATTCATAGAAATGCACAGGACACGATTTTTATTTGCAGTTCACAGCAAATATATATTGTCTTTTAGCATTCGCATTAATGAAGATAAACTTGTTTTTTTTTTAAAACATTTGTTTCGTTTCTTGCTGTACCTTGCACAAGACTAGTGACATTCCAAAGATGATGCTGCTCTGTTTTTCTGCTGCCTGCCTGTTGAGCTACTGCTATTTTTTCCCCACTAGGTGGCAGTAAAAACCTAATTCTGACGTTAGAGTAGTGGTAATAACATTTAAAATATTTGAATAAATGGAAAGAAATTAGAATTGTTTTGTCATAATTATAACTTATACATGATAAAAAAGAAAAACTTGAATTGGTTCAAATATTGTTTTGAATGTAACCATCTATACGTCACTTGCTTTTGAATGAAGTTGCTATTCTCCAATAGGATTCCTTGTTTTATCATTTCCTATAGCCAATCACGTTAGCGTGCTAGCATTCCCTATCATGCAAGGTTGACTCGTGACTTTCCAATGTTCGTACAATGCGTGCTTGCCGAAGTGCCTGACTAGAACGGAAATAAGGAAGCATTTTACAAAATAAACTCAACAATTGGTCGTACGCTTAAAAAAATAACTATACATTTACCAGTGTATTTAAAAATATAATGTTGAAACGACCATATTGTTTGTATTGCACAATTCTGTTAATTTGTTTAATTTTTCCTTTGTTTTTCTCTTGAAAATGAACAGTTTTGCATTAAGTTGTGACATATGAATTGTAAACATTGTAAATGCAACACTGTACATAGAACATACGTTTGGAGTCGTTTAAGATCTCAGTGTCATTTTAAGTGAAACAATAAATATCAACGTTGTATCAGAGTAACTTCCGCACTTGAGCATTATTTTGAAAACCAATATTGAGAGTTTGAGTTGAAGACTACAACTTGACGCTTATGTCGCTGGTCTGAAACGATAAACACTGTAAACACAGGAAGACCAATTGCAAGATTATTGCTTCAATATCAGCCATAAAACCGTATGGACAAGAAGCGGTCGCCTTGCTCCGTGTCGTACGGGTCGAGACCGATGTCTTCACCTCCGAGACGGACCGTCGACGCGAACTGTCAACATAAGCGGGGATGAATGGTGGTGGGTCTCGTGAGCGTCAACATTAACGCGTCAAAATGAGGCTGTTAAGGTCTCTGCTGAAGAACACCAACCCCAAAGTGGAATATTACTCCAGGTTCTCACCATCTCCGCTTTCCATCAAGCAATTTTTGGATTTCGGTAAGATGTCAGGTGGTATGCGTTGTTGTTACTGCAAATATATTTGCTCTGTCAAACTAGTCATGATCTTGCAGTTTTTGCAATTGTTCCCGTCTAAGTGTATATCATTGTGAAAGATACTACAGGTTGTGATGACACGTTCATGGTTCTGCATGACAGCTTTATGTTTAATAGAAATACAACTAGACTTTGTAACTTAAGTTTATATACACCACACTAATGAGAAGCATCACAAGAGCCGTATAAGGCAGTTGTATTTCAATTTTGATTGAATTATTATTTAGTTAATGTGTATTATGTTTTATATTTTGTCTATTGGCGCTAAACATCAAAGTTGCTAAAAATGTGTCACGATAACCTTTGTATTTTATAGGAGGTGCAGGTCGGAGTAAGTGCCTAAATTCTTTTGAACTAATTAGTGTCCATGCATATTATTGTAAAGAAGGATACATTCCAAAGCAGATTGCTTCATTTTTGGTCAAATTGATCAAAACTAACACTAATATTTAACTTTAACAAGTATGGTTGACTTACAATATTAGTCATGTCAAATAAATGCACATATGTATTAATTTTACTAAAATATGCCCATCACTTGCGAATGTAGTTATGTCTCTGAAAAATATATTCATATTCCATATATATAAGTATTTTTAGATACCTTTCATGTTCAATTTATTACAGAATTTTCAATACAGCCCATGTATTGGATGTCATGAGTGACACAAATGTTTTTGGTTAAATTACTATCATTTTTAGAAGTTTTACTGTGTGTCCTCCAAAATAATGTGAAGAAATAACTTTAACAATGCTGATCGCGCCCTAAATTTTGATCACATTTATCTACCCTATGAATTGTGTTTGTTCATCCAATTCACAATTTAAAACATTACATCATGAGATGTCATAATGAATAGCCAAATGGCTACACATATTTTTTTTACACTAATGCTGAGTCTGACACAATTTTTTTAACGCTAATGCTGAGTCTGACACTATTTCGAAAGACCTGAGGCTTGAAACTCAAGCAAACGGTTAACTGCAACACACAAGCACTTCTCTAAGCTTTCCCTTAATCCATGTGTGATTAAAAGTGGTCGTTTTACATTATGTCACATCTTGCAGCGGCACGGAAGGAAAGCTATCCTTATGTGTAACAAGCTTCTCAATTTGCCAAAAACAGGGCCAAAATGCACAGTGTTTTCTTTTTTTCTTTTATGATCAACAAGCCACATCCTCTCCGTCATTCTGCTGAATCAGAGGAAGCTGAGTGCAATAGTCTTTTGTTCTGTGATGTCATCGGGTTTCTCAAAGCAAATCACACATTTGTTGTTTCTTCAGTTGCAGACATAGAGCACAGCATCACCAGAAAAAAAGTGTTTACAAGAAATCCTTTGAAAGCGAAACATTTGCAGTGATTAAGCTCTTCCTGGAGTTTCCGAAAACATAAACTTCCCATGACTCCTCCTCCCCACTGAGTAATATAACAAGACTTGTTCAGTTTGATGGATCTTGATTTCAGATCCCCCAAAAGCTCTCTTTGTGACATGGTGTTCTCCTTTTCATTTGGTAAATAATTAATTGTGCGTTAAAGATAAAACATCCAAGCCGAAATTAAACATTTTCATTACAAGGGTTGAAAACAACATTGTGTTAAATAAGTTCAACTTTTACTTTGTCAAATGTCTCTTGTCCCCTAAAGTCCATCACACAGAGCGCCCATCATTTAGATTACTAGTTAACTTATGTTTTAAATATTTATAGTGCACCACTGCCTTTTGTTATATTACCCTTTAGACTTGATTCATTCAAGTGACATGATTGTGCATTGGGACCTTTAGACTTACTGGAGCATGCTTTCTATACACTTCAAGTGTGGTATTATAAAATAGTTTGCAGTCAAATGAAAAATTAAAATAATAACAATCCTACAACTATACAACTGTACAACTGTACAATCCTACCTATATGCAATCATACTGTACGTATCAAATTTGCAGGTCAGACATTTTTATACAAGATCTCATTCAATTTCTCTATCATTTTTATATTTTACTACATAATACTATATTTTAAAAACTCTTTTTGAGCACAGCTATTGATTCACATTTTTTCAGTTCTGTTTTATAGTTGTCACATTGAACAGATACACACATATTTGCTTTAGCAGGGAAGTGGCTGATGGCTATCAAGAAAAAAAAAAAAAAAAAAAACCTGCAGATAACCCACACTTTGCAATAAGCCGCAGGGCTAAAATTATTCTCTACAAAAATAATGAGTAAAAAGGTGTGGCTTATAGTCCCAAAAATATGGTAATATTGATTAATGACTTTGATCTAACCGCCCCGTTTTTAGCTCTTTTCAAATGAGACTAATTTTCCCCCCACTGACATTAATGCGTACTCTTTCGAGGTATTGATATAAAGTTTGATTAATATCTGGTGTTTTCATTTTTGCATCTAGTCTTTTATTTGCCAAAACAACCCCATTGCTTAATTTTAATCAACTACACCATGTTGCGACTGGATGTGGATCCCTTGCAGTCACTAGATGGTTTTGTTTTGTTTTCCTTCTTAGTGACCCTAATAAGACGCCTATAAAAAGGAAAAAGCAAATAAAAAGCAGTCCAAGACAGCTGTGAAATCTGCCGCGGAACTTCTCCGCCCCCTGCAGCCATGTATGGATGTGCTCTTATTGTCTCGACAAAATGTTTCCCTAGCGTTTGTAAGTTTGCTTTAATGCAGTCCCAGGGGGGCGAGGCTTAATAGTTAACATTTGTTGAATGTTTATTTTGTGCCTTTTATATTGCCTTTTTTCTTTTTTTAATGTTAAAAAGATTTCAATTTTAGGTATATTTACACATTTTTTTAAAGATCATGTTCTTTTTTACAGATACCATGCCAAGTGTGTGTGTGTGTGTGTGTGTGTGTGGGGGGGGGGGGGGGGGGGGGGGTCTCTTTGCTTTGGGAAGCGCAGCAAAAAATAACTGAGAAGTAGTGCATTAATGCAACCCACAAAACCTCAAAATGTGTTTGGATGCAGTATTTCTTCATAAACCATCATTCAAACATTTCCCTCTATCACCTTAAAAACTGCTAATTTTCCCCAATTTTTCTCACTTAATGTCAGGTTAAAAATGGACAAAGTTTCATATACAGTTATTTGTTGCACCTGATTTCCATCTGTTTTATCTGGCCTGTTAATTGATAATAAGAATTTTATTTTTCCAAGTATTGAAACTGGCACTGGCCTCAAAAAACCCATTGGAACATAATAATAAATAAAGTAAATAACAAATTAATATGCTTACAAAAATATTTTTAGGGACGCTAAATGATCTTAAAGCTCAGCTAGCGTTTGAGCACCCATAAAAAAGGTCTAAACACACAAATACTTTACTTAAGATATATTCATGAGAACGTGTTATAATGACCCTTGCAATTACATTGACTACACTATTTTGATTCTCTAATGAGTCTGGTGAAATTGTTTGATTGTCAAGTAGGATTTGGTATGAAGGTATGCCACCTTAATGACCCCTTGTGCTGCAGGGAGGGAGAATGCATGTGAGAAAACCTCGTACATGTTCCTGCGCAAGGAGCTGCCAGTGCGTCTGGCTAACACCATGCGAGAGGTCAACCTGCTGCCCGATAAGCTTCTCAGCCAGCCTTCCATTCGCCTGGTCCAAAAATGGTGAAATTGCAAATATATATCCTGTATTTGTAATCGTTTTTTTTCCTTTGGTGTATGTTTCCAATAGTTCAAAATGAATAGAATTTGTGATGAAGGTGTAATTTTTAATTGAAACTGTATATATGGGAGCCAATTGATAAGGTGTCAGATAACAGATGCCCTTTGTTGTCTATTTTATTAGGTACATGCAAAGCTTTGTGGAGCTGCTGGATTATGAGAACAGAAAGCCTGAGGATTCTCATGCTCTGAACGAGTGAGTGATACATGGATCTGTTCAAAAATTCATGCACGGTCAACTGTGCTTTAGGTCATAGACCAAAGTTGTTTGCGTTGTAGAAAATGAATGAATAAGTGTATGGCTGTGGGTCTGTCTCAAGGCTATTTACATTATAACAATGGTCATGTGATAAACAGCCTTTCGTGGCTGATAACAGCACGCAAGAATTTGGATAAAGAGCCCTTTTGGAATAGCAGTTTCTGAGCGTTACGCCACGTGTTACGTCTCTCCATGTGTGTGCCGAAAAATCGATTCACAAGAGAATCAACATTTTCATTTACCACCTTTCAGCATCAATATAAAATGTCCCAAAATCGGTTTTAGAACCAAAAAAAGGTAAAAATCCACTTCCTATTAGCTTCCACTGTGCACTGCGAAGGAAGAGACAACAAGATCACGTGACACAGCAAGGGCGTGCTGTCACCTCAAATTACACACCAAATAATGCACGGCTGTCAATGCAATATCTGTAGTACGCTTTTATTTTTAAGTTGGTCTTCTCCGAAGCCGTTGCTACCAGTTAGCTTTACGCCTCCAAGCATCTTCGTTTTATTGCCATCACCGCATCACTAGCCACTATCCACTATCAACACACCACTAATGAAAAAATCAAATTCAAACGCTGTTTAAAGATGTGAAGAAATCGCTAGTTCATTACGCTGCCATTGTACAATATGGCACACATCTTCAGTGTTAGCGCTAGCCGCTAACTCCATGGTGCATTCAAATGCAGTCGGACATTTTCAATCCAGAAAAAAGCTCCATCGATGCGTCCAATTTATATAACTTCGAATATGTATACCATGTGGGCTTTCTATCAATCTATAAATGCTGACAAACTGCAAATAAATAAAAATAACAATGGGGTTATTTTGGTAAATTAATACTTACAACAAATGGTGTTTTGTGAAAAAAAGCACTCGTAAAAAAATGACACTTTAATGTGTCCGTTAGTCATTTTGTCCAGCAAAGCAAACTAGTAGATCATGCCGATTATTTGCACATCTTCAGATTAAAGCCGAAATCATCGTCAATCAAATCATTTTGAATACAAAATTGATTCTGTATCAAAAATCTGAATTAAATCGAATCACGAGACTGTCAACCCTACTAATTTGTCTTCCTTAGCTTCCTGGAGTTGTTGATCGAGATCCGTAACCGTCACAACGACGTGGTTCCGACAATGGCGCAGGGCGTCATCGAGTACAAGGAGAAGTTTGGCTTTGACCCCTTCGTCAGCAGCAATATCCAATATTTCCTCGACCGCTTCTACACCAATCGCATCTCCTTCCGCATGCTCATCAATCAGCATAGTGAGTTTTAATGGAATGATTATGTTGGGGTTTTTTTTTTGCGTGTGGCTAATGCAACTAATTCATAACACCATCCAGCACTCCTGTTCGGGAATGACACCAACCCAGCTCATCCCAAACACATCGGCAGCATCGATCCCACCTGCTGTGTGGCTGAAGTTGTCAGTGGTGAGATTAAAAGAGCTTTTACCCCCAGCAACTTAAAAAAATATTATGTTAGTGGAAATATTTCTCTCATCCAGAATAGTTGCTGCAATTTATCTCTGCTAAATGGTTTGTTTACATAATACAGTACTAATGCACTGGTGGACATCATGCTGCGAGAATCCAAATGCTTTATTTTGTTTCTTTAACTATGTGGTTTTTGCTTCATCCGTCAGATGCGTATGACACTGCCAAAATGCTGTGTGAGAAGTACTACTTTGCTGCTCCTCAGCTCCTCGTTGAAGAATTTAACAGTAAGAGATTTCAAGGTTTTAAATTGAAATGTTTATTACTGTTTTTAACATCCCACATTAAAGGGTCTAGACATAGTTCTAAAAAAGTAGTTCTCAAAAGCACACCTGGGGGTACTTAAAGGTACTCCAGGGGCTACATGAGATTTTAAATTACGGTATATTTAAAAAGTTGCATCTATGCAAAAATCATTTGAAAATACATGTGCAATTATGTCAGAATTTCAGAAAAATATACATTAAAGTCATAAAAAGAATTTTATGATCTATAGGCTGTTCAAATATATCACGGCTTCCAAACTCAAGGCCCGGGGGGCAGATCCGGCCCACCACATCATTTTATATGGCCTGTGAAATGCGCATTATGACATCAGAGCTACTGGCTAAAATGGGGATTTTTTAAGTTTTCTTCAATTTTTACAAATTTCTTTGTTATCAATATCCCTTTTAAACAGTTTTTAGCAGCCTCTGATTTCAAAAAGCGTAAATGTGTGACAATCATACTTCAAATTTATTTGACTTCACAGTCATAGTGTCCCTCCAACAAAACAACACTACAGTGTGGCCCATTGTAAAGAATGAGTAGGACACCCCTGAATTACATTATCCAAAAAAATCCAGCCTCCCCTAACCCGAATGGAACATACTATATTTTGTTGACAAGAACTGCTAAGAGCCTGCATTTTTTTTTTCAAATTTTGTATGACCACCTTTAGTTGTTTTTCTTTTTTTTTTTTTTTTTTTTTAGTGAAGGGCCCCCAAAATTCCATCCAGGCCGTTTACGTGCCCTCTCATTTATTCCACATGCTGTTTGAGCTTTTCAAGGTCAGTAACGTTATAGTCGGGTGCACGATAATCTTGTGTGTTGCAAGTATGTGTGTGTGTGTGTGGGTGTGTGTGTGTGTGTGTGTGTGTGTGTGTGTGTGGGGGGGGGGGGGGGGGGGGCTTTGTAAAATATAATTGAAAAGCACTGTATCACACAGAGCCTGCCTTGTTTCTGCAGTTTGTCTCACCACAGAGCGAGAGATCGACTAGCTTGTTTGTTGGCTATAAGTTGCACTACATTCACATGCTCTTTTCATACTTGTCAAATGAAGGATGACTGAAAATTTTCGACCCTGTATGAAACACACCTGTTTTGTCTGCTAGCTGAGGACATGAGCGGTAAATCTTGCACCACATTAAAAGTGCGTCAAGCCATGACACATCTTGGAGCCACTTTTCAGAAGAAGAAAAAAAACATTTGTTCAGCTCAGGCTCAGTTGTCATGGATATGCAAATGTTGGAGGGGAGGCCCACAACATTACACATCAGTGATTTCTATCTCTGCGATAAGTCATGTGCATCCCTGCTTTTAATTTTCTAAATGTCATTACACTGCATGTGGAACTAACTCAAGAAGGAGCGTATTTAATTAACTCACTTTTTATTTCTAGAATTCAATGAGAGCCACAGTCGAGCTTCATGAGAACAGCAGCGAAGGATTACCACCCGTTAAAGCAAAAGTCACTCTTGGTAAAGAGGATCTGTCCATAAAGGTATTTCACACTCGTACCTGCGTGGTTCTTATCTCTGTGGTAAAATGCCTTTTGTGTGTTTTCCAGATTAGTGACAGAGGAGGAGGAGTTCCTCTGAGGAAGATCGACCGCCTTTTCAACTACATGTACTCCACTGCCCCGACACCCAGCCTGGAGCCAGGCGCTGTTCCACTGGTACTCACAGTATTTTGAAATGATACTAGCATTAACATTTTTTCGGCTTTTGTTCTGTGAGCTATTGTCCCATGTGGCTAATGAAACAACCTGCTTTCAGGCTGGTTTTGGCTACGGTTTACCCATTTCAAGGCTCTATGCTCGATACTTCCAAGGAGATCTGAAGCTCTACTCCATGGAGGGTGTGGGAACTGATGCTGTAATATATTTGAAGGTAAACAATGGATAGTATAATGCAGTAAATTTCCAATTTTAGTCCTTATACCGCGTAGTGGTTTATATACAGTCTGTGTTTGCATGGAGCTCATCTTTAATATCACTGTTTACATGTATTCAATGCCTGAACTAATCCATGTGTGTACATGTCCAAAAGTTTGTCAACATCAGGAAGTGACAACACAGAAGTAAATATTGTTCAATTACACAAATATTGATTGTTACAGTTCACCGGTATTGACCCCTGTTCTATTGGTTTTAAATGTAAGTAACATTGGCAACACTCAATTTTGATAGTTAAAAAAAAAACACATCCTTTGTTTTGGGTGGAGTGGAGAGAGGGGGTGTCTCATACGTGCTATTTTTAGAACAAAGACTTCATAGAGTGTTTTTTGGTCGCTCCTTAGAATAGTCAGCTATAGTTTCAACACCTTTTGTTGTTAGTCAGCAGGGTTAAAGAAAAATGACATGCATACCGTAGAAACACTTCTAAAATCATTACACCACGGTAGTATGAATTGTGTTTTTTTTTTCCCCAGTAAGCGCAACATTGCTAATAAACAGGAAACACTTCGTTTTTCATAGATGACAATTTGGAACGAAATGAGCCAAGAATAGAGCCACACTCAAATAGAAGCTAATAATGTTAGACCATCAATCATTCAGATTCCATTGTAATACATAAACAAAGTAAGACATCTTTGATCTTACTGACTAAAGCCACCCTTACATCTCCCCCATTGCATTACTGTACAATTTTTCATGGAACAACACTAAGAAACACCACTTTGCTGCAATGGGAATTAGTCCGTGTAGAACTTGCATAATCTTTAAAATTTACCGTCCCTCTAAGTACACAGCTGCTAAAAACAAAAGTGAGTACGCCCCTGAGTAAAAAGTGAGTAAAAACCCATACATTTTTGCAAGTAGAAGAAGTGACTGCATTTTCAAAAGTTCACATCATTCCTCGTGTGTTGCTCATCTCTGCGAAGGCCCTGTCGAGTGAGTCCTTTGAACGTCTTCCTGTCTTCAACAAATCCGCGTGGCGACACTACACCACCAGCCCCGAAGCGGACGACTGGAGCAACCCCAGCAAGGAACCGCGTGACGCCAGCAAGTCCAAATACAAAACCAACAGATAACTCATCACACTCCTTTGCAAATGACCAGAAAAGCATCACAATGTCTTTATATAGCGGTGGAAAGTAGAGTTGACAGTAGAACTGCAACCATAACTCAAATGTCCTTTTGTGTTTCGATAACTCCGTTTATCTAGAATCTGCGATGTTCGTTCAAATGTCCTTTGTTGTTTCTCGTGCTGCTTCGCCTACCTCAGCTTGGCACATACTGTAGCCCCCTGTGCCTCAGTGAGTCATCAATATCCCTTCATTGTACAAAGGGCGTTTACCCTTCTCCCCTAACACCCTGGCTTCGGATTTCAGTGGTGTCGTCCTTTCTTCGGGAGATACTTTTGAACGTACGCGCAAGAAGGCCAGTGTGGTAATAGTAGATTCTTGTTTCAACCTGGCAGGAACGTTCATCAACAAAGACAGCATTCAGCATCACAGGTGTACTCCAGTGGTGGTCCGTGCATTTCACACTTAGGCCTTCAGTGATGTTCTACCTAGTCCTACCTACGCATTACTGGGCATTCCATCGCCTTAACTCTTTCAGTGCCATTCGTTATCTGAAAAGGCACATCTTTCAAGACCGACAGAATATTGTATTTTATGACTATGTACGTAGACATTGGTGATATACCATATAAAAGATTGAATTTCATTCTTTACCTGGAAAAATAAGTAAGATTCAATCTTTTTCCGTTCTTTGGTAATCACTCTTTGAAAATAGATCATTTGAGTGTCACAACAGTGACTTTGACACAAAACGTTTTTTTAAGAGCATCTGAAACACCTCAACAGTTCTCCCCTTTGATGAAATATGAACAAAAACTGTGAAATTGTGTTTTGATGGCAAAATGACAGCTGTTTATATAACTACATTACAACAGTGCTTGATTGGCATAATATTAAGGGGAGCGCTGGCCACGAGTATTATATATCCACTCATTGGAAAATAATAAATAAATAACAGGTGATAAGAATTCTTGTCACTGCACACAACATGATGAAAACTCTCATCCATGGCACTGAAAGAGTTAATCGTGTACAGGGTATGTTCCGGACCATTTAAACATCGCCCACATCAGCAATTAAAACTTATCACTTCGTGATACGTGATATCTATTTATTGAATAGGAGCGAAATGAAATTACAAAAACATTAAAAATGAAAAAAAAATGCTTTCACTCACCAAATGGCTGCCCCTCCTTAACACCTATTTAAGCATAAAAAGCATTCTTCTTTCTTTCCTCAAGAAGACTTCAATGACTTGGTTGATGTTTTCCTCTCCTTCAGCCATTGTGGGTTAAAAAAACGAGTACCGGTAGATATATTTGATTTTTCTGCTAATGATCCCTGGTTCTGGCTCTGGTGTTTTTTTACACCATTAATGCAGATCAAACCAAGCTACTCCGTGTAGCTTGGTTGCTCTGCACAGCACTGCCTCTCATCCAATCACAGGGCGCGTACACGTCACACGTACACGTCATAAGGCCTTCTTGCCGGCCTTACTGTCGCAAGCTTGTGATCTGATTGGCTATCCCAACTATCTATCTACTATATGTTCCCATTCATTGACAGTGCACAGACGCTGGCACTGTTGATTCTGAAGGCCTTGGGCAGATTTCATACAGCCGAGTGACACAAGTTAACTGAATTCTGATTGGATATTGACTCTAACCTAAAAATAGATGATGAAGAATTATGTGTGTGTGTGTGTGTGTGTGGGTGTTTGTGTATATATATATATATATATATATATATATATATATATATATATATATATATATATATATATATATATATATATATATATATATATATATATATATATATATATATAAAATGAAATAGACTTTTATTATTTTTATGATAATATGTCAGGTTGGGTTAGGCCTGCAGAGAAGGCCTTGCTGGCCCTGAGGGCCCACCACTGGTATACTCATATAAAGCCTTACTACTGAATTTTATTTTGGATGTTTTAGGTTTAGAATCCCTCAACATCCTATTGCAATGTTGTTGGGGTAGTCCTGTGTGCCAACCTTGCTTTGTGTGGTCATTTAGCAGATGTAAAAGACCGAAAGATGAAAGAGCATCCAGGGAATGGACTTTCTACTGGTGGATACTGAGTATCCAGCCTCCTAACATTGCATCGAGTTGGTCACTTTAGTTGCACATAATGTGGGTTTTTTTTTAATTTTTTTTTTTATTATTATTAGGAGTGGATATGAGAGACAAAGTACCAGCAAACTGGTTTTATCTGCTGCAGCTAAGAGCAAACACACATCTGTAAACATGTTTTTACCTTTGTTGTACCGTTCAGCTTCTCCTTTCCCATAATATTTTTACTCAGAAAAAAAAGTCAAGTCTTAATCTGGCAGTGGCAGCACCCAAAAAGTAAATACTGCATCTACTTAACCAAACAGTACAAAATTGCACTTTACTAAAATTACACTGAAATTATACGTTTATTTTTGTCATAAATGAGACTGTAATCAAATGTGAAGACTTTTTAATGCAAACTTTTGGGAATTTCCGATATAAAAGAATTTTGACAGCGCTAAAAAAACAAATGAAGATTTTGTGATATGCAGGCCCTTTTAAGCCTTAGTTCTAATTGTTGTTTATTGTATCTGTTCCTTATAGATTTAAAATGAAATCCAGTGTGTATATAACTATGAGTAATATATTTGTTGCATATGTATGCAGTCAGTGTGGGAGTGATGGCTCTCATTTTCCATCTCACAGCTTAAAATGATGTATTTATATGCATGAACTGTGATGGTGGACTTATATAGACAAACATGCGATCACAAACCAAAAAGCCAGCCGGAAAAGCAAGAAGAGCAAAGTTATGATTCTGTATAAGGTTAACTCATCTTTTATTAAATATGGCAATAAAAAAAAAAACCATGTGTAAGTTGTTGTTTTTTTGCGACACAAAACATGTTGAATTTTTATTTACATACAAAGCTTATTTGAAGCTTATAATAATAAAAAAAAGTGAACATACAGTCCCAAAGCATATATTGGATCGCACTGGTTGCTTGTTTTAAATATTGATCCATAAATCAATGTCATACGACATTTTGATTAAGTATTTGTGTAATATTGTGGCAGGTGAGTTTAAATTGAAAGGAGTTACCTTTTTGGGTTAAGGTGCAAGTCTATCTCTGAAGAATTATATTGCCAGCAATAAAACATATCTGTTAGACATAAAACACAATCAAGCTAAATGATAAATTTGACCACAATTTATCTATTCTGCATTCTTGAAAATCAAACTTTCAGTCTTTTGTTCCTTGCTGATTTTTTTTGCGGATTCAGTGAACATTTCAGTGAACCAGCACAATATTGCTTTTATTATTAGTTAATTGCTGTTATTATTAGTTAATTGCGGTCCGCTTAATGCATATCAAAGGTTAGACATCGTTTTACTGCAGAGGAGGATAGATTTGTGAAATGAAAAGAACAATTGAAATGTACCGATTGTACGCACGAGTTGCGCAATTTCCTCTCACCCTCGTCTTCTCCTTCATAGTTCCTGTTTATATTGCATTGCACTTTCAGTCTAACTTTTAATCCACTTTCAAAGTCAATGCCTCATTGGTTTTTCTGTAGCAAAGTGCAGTACCATATTTATTATTTTATTACGTGTTATCATGTAAAACACATTCTTTATTGGAGCGTTCTAAGGGATTAGCAAAAATTGATTATTTCTAAAGACAACCAGCAATGAAAACACATTTTGTGGGCACAAAAAGGACAACAGTTCATTTGGGTGGAGCTGGAAAAGCAACCAATTATGCTTTGTCACAGGTGGTGTGGACATGAACGTTTATGAAAAATGGGTGATGTCTCCAGTCTAAAACAGTTAGGTAAAAAAGATTGTGTCAAATTTGACCCTAATATGGGGCTACTCCTTTTTTGACCCAGAATTATTTTTTTCTTTAACCCAACAATTTTTAGAGTGCACTTTTGTTTATGTCACATTTTTGCTATTTTTTTTAGTTGAAGCCTTGTTAAGTTTTGTTGATACTTTTTTGAGGGAGAGGAGGGCACCCAGTAACAAAACCATGTGATGGATGCGATTTTGAATGACTTTAGGTCACCTCGCACCCCAAATCAGCAATCGTTTGGATAACATTTAACTACTGAATCCACTTGAATCAGAGTACTCTTGTCAAATAACACATCATAGACCAACAGATGAAAAATCCAATTTGATCATAATGGTAAATAGGCACTTTCACTATGCTATATGTTGTCTAAAGTGCGTTATCAAAGTTGTCATAGTCACTGTTTGGAAACATTCGTAGTGCTTTAAGCAAAAAATTTAAACCCATCCAAGTCGTGTACTATGCACAAGCTGGTTTAGCGCTAAACTACCAAAGAACTAATCTGCGATCCAGCGACCAATTTTGCAAACACCCGTAGTGTCACCCTAAGTAATGAAGTGGTGATCAAGACGTTGACACCTGGACTTTCATTGAACTGATTGCTTCTGGCCTAACAAATTTGGTCAAAAATACAAACGGACACCGCTTGAATCCGAATCTAGTTGAACAAAGTTGAAAAGATGCCATTTTCAAGCTAAAAAGATATCTTTTTATAGTTGTGATTTGTGTTGAGTTGTGGTTTGAAAACTAAAAAGGAAAAAAAAAAATTCCAAGTTGTTGAAGATTCGCCCCCATATGTTTATATAGCATTAAAGTCTTGGTAACAGGATTGGATATTACCATTTGTCCCGAAGGATTCAAGTCCTAATCTGTGTCTAAAATAAGTCGTCGTAACCACTGGACTAGCCAGCTGCATGTAACACCTGCAGGGTGAAGGATTCTAGCAAACGAGGCATATATGAAGAGTGAGCCTTTGAGCTCAAAATTATCCTCATTAATATCAGTATTACAATATTGCATTCCTGGTAGAAAAGAGAATGGCTAAACACCATTCACGTTTTAACGACTATTTCTAATATAGCAAATATTTTTTACCACATTGGATGGGCTAATTACATCCCTGTTTCGAAAGACTATTATTGGACTAAATTTGGACCACATTGGATAGGCTGAACACAACACAGATTAATAACTATTTTTGGACAAAATTTGAACCTCATTTTCCCGGCTAAACACAACCCAATTATCAACGGCTATTTCTGGACTGAATCAAGGCCATATTGGATGGTCTATAACACAATCCAGTTTTTAACGACTATTTCTGGACTAAATTTAAGAGTTTAATCCCTGAATGTCCTGGGATTTTTCTCTAACCTGGCCTTTATTATCACCCAATTTGGGCTGACCAGCTCAAAACATCGTCAAATTACAAGGCTGTTTGGTTTCAAAGAATTTTCATTTTGTGAGGAGAAAAAAAAAAAAAAACATTAACAGCTATTCAGTGCTTCAGATTTCGCAGACGGGAATTTGCAAATACAATGTTATGTGTTGCAGGAAATAAAACGTTTCCCTGCAGCCAAATAAATGCTTTCCTGCAACATTTACTTCTTGGATCGAAACATTTTGTCCACTACAAGTCCCACGATGCATAGCAAGAACTTTGCATTATGGGAGTCAGGCTAAGTCACTCAATGAAGTCATTGAAAGTTGACTGTGAGTGCCCCCTGGAGGATTGGGGTCTCAAAACAAACATTCCTATCGAGTTGCCGTTGAAAGGATTAATGCAAAAATTGGGGTAAATGCATGATAAAACATCAGGTTTTCAATGTGTCTGAAATTGACAATCTTTCTAATGGAAGTAAATGAGCCTGACATGGGCTAAATTTGACATCTGCAGGGTGTCCCTTTCGACCTCATCCTTCCGACTCAATGTGCTACGATGCAATTGTGTCGAAAGTAAAATTCCGATATGCCGTTTCCAATGGATAATCGTGATTCAATTCCAGTCGGCACTGATTCGTCCCACACTCTCGTTCACATGAAGGATGCCCTGAATGTCAAACAAAAACAAATAAAGAGATGGGACAAAAACAAAGAAGTGACTTAACACAGCTGTGGGGGGATTTGTAACGGTGATTCTTTTCTATTCCAGACTTGATCAATTTTTTTTTTGGAACCAAATCAGACCAGGATCATCGCCTTCCACCTTGCAATGTCTTCTCAACCCAGCAACACAGACCTCCCATGCAAAGAAATCCCAAGTTCCGGTATGCTTTTGTTACTTCCCTTGAGGTAAAGTGTTTTTGGTAACCGTCCAGTGTTTGCGTGGGAATCGAAGGTGGGCACACGTGTGACAAGTTCTCAGGCAGTGTTCTGTGAATCACGTGCGTATGTGGGAGCGTCCGCGGCCTGTCTATTTCTCGTCCTCGTCGCCTTCGCTCATGCTGCTGATTGAGGCCGACGCTCCTTTGGGAGATGTTGGCGGCGAGGGCCGCGCATTGTGCCAGCGGGCGGGCGGAGACGGTGGCGACGGAGAGCGCAGGGGAGACAGTTCACGTGGAGGACTGTTGCAGGGAGACTCTCTGGGTGACAGCGCGTAGGAGAGCATTCGCCCACTACGCTCCTGAAACACCTGTTTCTGCTCAAGTGCAGAGAGGGAAAGGAGGTCAAAGGTCACGCTGTCCAACAGTAGTTCTTAAACATCATAAAACTGTATGGTATTCTGACATTAATTTCTGAAATTGATAGAAACCCCCCCCCCAAAATGTTTTTGATTCTTACCCAAGTACCATCAGGTCCAAATAGTTCCAGGAAGTTGCCGATAAACTCTCTAGATTTTTCTTCCCACTTCTGAATGAGGTCGTGACTTTTCTCCTCTACACGGTAGACGAAATGCTTACTCTTCTCCTCAACGTTACGGACCTTCTCTTTCATCCGGTCCACTTGGTTCTGCAGACGGTACTTTTTTTCCTGCAGAAATCATATCGCCCAGATAAATATGCTGATCTCTTGTAATGCAGTGGTCCCCAACCACTGATCCGTGGATCAGCAGGTACTGTGCCTCATGGGTTGCACCCGAAATAATGTTTTGGAACTGATTTAGTTTATCCTTTGACAGTTCATTCATTTGCGCTTTGTTTGGCTTGATCTTAGTTTTTTGGCGCTGCCTCTGGCCACTGATGATATGACATTTTGTAGTGAGGAAGGACGTGTGGTTTCAATTGAGAGCAGTCACATGTTGTTCTGTCTCTCTGTGAAATCTGGCCCACGAGTGTCTGTAAGCTGTACATTTTTTTAAGAATGTTGTAATTTATGATAATATACCCCAAATTACTTTCCAACAACTTGTGACTGTGGATAGAAGTGCTAGCTAGTGTTAGTTCTGATCTTTAACATGTTATATAGTGCTGCTTTGTAAGTATTTAGCATGTTTGTGCCAGGTATTTCCCTTTGGTATAAGCTAGCATATGCAAAGGTTTTGCTTTGACAAGAACTCATTTGAATCTAATTAACACTTAACACTGTATTGAAATGAATAGCATTTGAAATTCAGTTTACTCAAACAACGCCCGCAATAAAAAACTCAAAACGTTGACCGGTCCGTGGCAATGAAAAGGTCTGCATGCATATATTCCTCTTATTTTGACGTGGGAAAAAAATGACAGAAGCTCAGTCTGCAAGTAAAGGGATTAAAGGCACATGTGTTTGAGCCTCACGAAGGCTGCCAATACTAGGCCTCAATACTTAGATTTTGTCCCGTCTGGGAATAGTTGCTGGTACACTGTTGCAGTTTGACACATTGGTGTGAATCATTCTGCATCAGAAAAAAAGGTCTTGGTTCTAAATGTTTTGTCACTAGGTTAATGAATACTAAACCTATTTAGCCATTGTCAGCAGTAAACATATATTTTGCCTGTACTTTAATATAGGGATCAAGTAATTTAAAAACTAAAATATTTTTCAGCTAGCGAACGTCTCATGACCAGGCCCAGAAACCCAAGTGAGCTATAATTGCTCATTACTCAGGCTTTAATCACATAGGGCATCATTTTCAGGTAGACAGCAAATGACAAAATATGCTTTAACAATTGTACATGATTATCATGTAATTTAGTTATTAAATAAACTATGGACAAAAAAATGGCTGAAAATGGCTAAGTAACACGAACAGTACTATGGCAGGGAACTTACAAAAAAAAAAAAAACAGCTTTTCACACAAAGGAGAAATGTCGAGTCTTCGTCTAATCTAAAAATATCTTCATGCAAATTCCTCTAAGAAAAGGGTAAGACCCAAAGTCCCAACTAACACACCAATGGGATGATCTTACATTGATGTAGCTGACATTGAGCTCCTTGGCCGTGTAGCCACGCTGGAGGTTGCGACGGGCGTAGACGTCGTAGTCCCGGACAATCCTGGTGATAATGTCCGACGTGGAGATTCCTTCGGTGCGTTGAGTAGGGACAAACATTCCTGGATTACACGCATTAAACATTAAAGAATGTTTGCATTTCTTTTGGGTTTTTTTTGCATAACACAAGCACACTAACCTGCTTCCTTGATGTGTTTGTAGACATCCTCGCTCCCTGCTGAGGAGTACGGAATATCGTCATGAGCCACAAAATCGATCTGAGAAGCAATCAGATGACATACTATTTCAAGGAAGGAGCCTCATAGATTTGAACATGCCATCCATTGCACGCACCTTGTGTTGCTCCAAAAATTTAGGCGTAAGCGTCCAGGGAGCATCCCTGAGCACCTCGTCGACGTAGCGGCAATGTCTGAGCGCTTCGTATCGTTCCGTCTCCGTCATGACAGTGAAGCCCTTGTACTTATGGGTCAGCTCATCGCTGCACACTGTCGCACACAGGACAAGTCAAATTTGAGGCAGAATGTTGGCGACTTTAGGAGCGGCTTCTGCGGTTGTCTCCCACCTCCTACGATGAGGTAGGTGTTGGGGAAAAGGTTCTTGGCTTGCATGAGAGCTCGAGCATGGCCAGAGTGAAAAAGGTCAAAGATGCCATCAGCGTAGACTCTCACTGGACGGTCTACTGAAACAGCACATTTAAAACATTAACTTTCTATAATAACTAGGCCTGGGCGATAATATCCATATATTGCCATACGAAGTGACGCAATACGCGTATTGCAATACGACGTTCAGTTTCCAAAATATCACGTAACGGTTATGAAACACCTTATTTTCATAATATTTAGTTTTTAATTCGCTCCGGAGTGGCTTTTGTGTCATGATTTTTGTCATATGAATCACGTTTTACGTGTAAATCATTCCAAGTGTTTCAAAAACACCACATTAAATGTTACAATAGTGTTGCGTGTATGGTGTGACTGGAGAGCGATAGATTGGTCGAGCGAGTGAGTGAGAGAGAGAGACAGAGTGTGGAGGAGGCGCGTGCGGGGCGGAAGAGACATTTTCGCGCGATGGGAAAGACTAGACTGTAGAGTGCTATGTTCTGTTTTTAAATGTAATAGAAGTGCCAGCTAATGTGGACCCTGCCTCCCCGCTGCCCGTTTTGGCGGCTGCGGGCTCCAATTCCAATTCCCTGGAAGAGGGCCAGACAACATTACCTTTTGAGTGAGCTCATGTACCAAAGCAACACCTCCTCCTGCTCCTTCCCATGTTCAAGTCGTCCACAGTAAGCTCTTGTATGTGTTCCCAAGAAGTGCAATAATATCCAAGCAGCCATTTTAACGAGCAGTAGATCCCATGTTGCGTTCAATTCAAGTTTTGTTTTCGTTTTATTTCATTTGTATTCTTTTATATGCGCAGTCATTTCATAATATGAAGGGGAAAAACAAGCAACCGTATCTCAAGGTTTCACAGTGTCTGATAAATTACAATAGATTTCTCCTTGGTTTTGTATTTTTTTCACCACAGACGTCACAGAGCACTGTCACCAGTTTCCTGTGCTGGAACTTGTGGCAAAACCCTACATGTGAATTCCTGCCACAAGAGTGCCATCTGAAAGAGTATTCCCAACTGCTGGGGACATAATGAAAAAATCTGAACATGCTTTTTCATTTAAAAAAATCATTTTTAATATGTGCTTAGAGATGTCAATAATGTGTGGCTTCTGAGAATGAATACATAGAATTTGTCTATTTTAATCATTTATTTCAGGTTTTTTTCAGTCATTTTAAGATATTATATGCTGCATTTTTTTTTATTTAACAAACATTGCCCAGTATATCAAAATTCAAGAGTTTTATTGTCATATGTATAATATTATTATATCACACAATACAATTCTTATTCTGTTCACTTCCTGAACAGCAGACAACATTCCATAATCGAACAAATAAATAAATAGCAATAGAAAAACAGCAATAAATACAAATAAAACAACAGAAACAATGTTGCAAATAATGTAGTGCAAAATATCATGTAGTGCAAAGTATTAGTGCAAAATATTATTTATGCATGCAGTAAGAGGCAGATTAGTGCGTGAGAGATTTGTTGGGAATCGCAATACGGATCGCAATACACCTTTGCTGTACCACAATATATCGCAATACAGTACACTTTTAGGACACAATGCTAGCCCTAAATTAATAACCAAATGAATTGCTAACTATTTTTGATAACTGATTAAAAACCTAAAATTGACTGACTGACGGACGGACAGATATACAGTACAAGTAGGGATTGATTGCAAGATAAAAATATTTAAAGATGTATAAATACATCTTTGGAATTGAAAGACTTAAGAATATTAAACTAATTAAATGAACTTAACTTCAGAGTAATGCTGTAAAGTCTGTGTATATACTGTATAATTGACAGTAGTTAAGTGGTGTCTCTATTCAGGATGACATTGCAGCCGAGTGCCAAGGTCATCCTGCCAGTCTTGTCAAGCAAGTGGGCTTACCAGGGGTGCCTCTGCGGGCCTGAGCGATGGTGAGCTTTTCATGAGGGGCGCGGCAATCGCAGCTGGTCTCTCTGGCAAAGATTGCAGGCTCGGTCAGCATCTGAAAAACATAACAAGAGATGGGTCATTACAGTAATGCCCTAGACGTCTGCTCCATAGTAAAACATTGGCTCTAGATGCAGGAAGGCTCCAGAAGACAACAGGAGTTCAGAACATGCAGACGCTTCTTGTTCTTTTAAAAAGACGTTTTTAGAAAAAAGATGGTTCATTTTCTCCGTTGCTAATCATCAGAACTTTTTCACTTGGCCATCTTTTATTCCAGGGTGACATCTGTCTTTTGCTCTTTGTCAGGTGGGACGCTGAGAGCATTAACAGTATTAATACTAGATGGATGAGTTCACTGTTGCAGAATGCTTCATGTGGGTTGAAAAAATATTATCTTTACACAATATATATATATATATATATACACACACACACACACACATACTTTTTGTTTTGTACACTTGCGGGTAACCTGTAACACCACAACATTTATGTACAGTATAAGAATAAAATACATGGAATACTGTACAAATAAAAAAAACAACATGTTAGGAGAATACCGAATAAGAATCACACATCCGAAAGGAAAAAAATTATATCCTTTTTTCAAAATTGCTCATCTCTAATCATAACATTTCAATTTGTGTGTTCAAGAGGGAGGCACAGGGATAATGTTTACGCTGCAGGAACACCCACAGTACCCATGATTCCTTGAGTGAAGCGCAATTGGGGGGGAAGAGGGAGGTAGCTAACAAACATCCAACACAGGACAGATGGTAAAGCTTAAGACCAACGGTCCATAAGCACAAGGTCAGGACCAGCGATTGAATGTGAGGCACATCCTGTCAATAATGAAGAATATCTGTCATAAGAAGGATTAAAGACAAGGGAAGACATGCAGTGGAGAAGGACACTAGAGGAAGGATTGCACAATGAAAACAGAGGCGACATCGACATTGGTCAGGGAGCTTGGTGCAACTCTTTGTCCTCACTGCAGTAATACCTTCTTTGGCTCATCGTCCTACCCACTCACACTGTTCAGCATCTCCCACAATATGATACGGACATCTCTTTCATAAACAGACTAGCATCCTTTTGTCCGCCTTTACCTCAACCCCCAAAGACTGTGCATAATACACACACACATAAATACAAAGACACCCTACCGTCCGAGGATGGGGACAAGTGTGTTCAAGCTCTTCCATTATTGCCAAAGACTCATGTAGGATGTAGCCGTGGTCGCGCCGCTATGTGACTCAGCATCAATGAGATGATGTCTCTCTCCTCACCACTATGTGCTTCTTTCTTCTTGCACTGCTTCCACTCTCACATCCCTCCTCCCATCACCAAGTCTCTCTGGTGTTCTATGTATATGCCCTCCCTTCCTCCGCCTCTCATCCATTCTCAGCTCATGGCTGCACAGAGGAACTGCTTGCAAAGAGGACCCACTCTGCAAACGTGTCCGTCCACGGCAAATTTACAACAAAAGTAACAAAGCCGATCAATACCAGTCGGTTACAATTTCTGTCAAATGTCTGAGGGTAAACGATACATTTTAAAAAAAGTCAGTCTGATAGACCCTATGTTTGCATTTGGGGCAATGCAAATTGTTGTTTCGTGTGAGTGGATCTTGGATGGTTCGCTGATCATCGGCAGAGATCGCTCGCCCAATCACTGCGTCGAAAATAGTCAAGGAAGACCGAACTCATTGGAAACGCTTCGGGATCAACACATTCGTTATCTTACTTATCAAACAGGCGGTAGGCGTTTTAAAATAAACATAATTCAAAATAATCCAAAATAAAGACCTGGATAAGCAATTGACCTTTTTTTTACATTTCTACATTTTTTCCTGATGAATACTGGCTTGAAATACAATTTTAGATTTACTCTTTTAAAAATAAGTTGTTCTTCATAAGTACCCAAAATAAATAGATTCCAACTGCGTTTATAAAGTAAATGTTGTAATACAAGAGATATTTATTTCCTTTGGGTTGCTATTGTTGTTTCGATAAGGACAACTTTACCTTCGAGGGTCTTCTGCGCCGAGGACGTGTTCAGATGCGTCGCTCTTTCGCCATTGCGTCTTCCGTGTCATTCGACTACTTTTGTTTTGATTATAGAACCTCCCATCTGTGCTACGCATCATAGGCATACAAAATGCTGGGATGACGACCAGCCATGTGTGCAGACTTCATGGCAGTTTGGGACCATATGCCACATAAACAAGTGTGTCTGCGTTGATTAACTAAATAACCTACATCAAGATACAAAAAAAAAAAAAAAACGCAATAAAGTTCATTTTATTTCACGTCAGGTGGCCAAACCTAGTGGAGTATCTTAAAAAAAATCACAGTGGGGCTTTGGGGATGTGGAACAAACGGCCTTTTGTGTTTTTCATGTATCTGGGGCCCCAATCTGGGTCACAAATCTATTGTAACCCCCTAGATTCCGCCTCATTACCATGGAAAAGAGTTTAGTTTGGGTGCACACACTGTAAATGGGCAATGAACTTAACTGTATTATTAAACATTTCTTTATTATTTGATACCATGAAATCACTAAAAGCAAATTACTACGGATGAAATTATTTGTCTTTTTTTTCCTCAGGAACCCCTTATCTTCTTAAGAGGAAAATGATGCAGTCTTATGCATGTTTTATGTTATACTTATTGCCACCGTCAATTGTGTAAACTGTAAAGAAGTGTAAACAAAATCAAGAATTGCGCTTATTGTAATTCACCAAAACGCCATAAAAGGCTAACAAATTGATGTTGCGATAGTTGTAACCCTTTAGTAATGTATATTTGATCACATCGGTAGAGCGACACACGTAGGCAGTCGACCCAACAAAACTCACATTCTTAATTCTGTGCAAAAAAAAAAAAACTTCACTCGACACTTTTGAAACGCTTCTGCAGTACTGCACATCATATGTCTGTATTATACTCCCCTCATGTGGCCACTTTAAGAAGGAGTGCAAAGTCAAATTTCAGTACTGTATAGTACATGAAAGCACAAATCATGATGCAGAAACTTTTAAAATTTGTTATTGCTGTATATTTTATACAGTCGACAGCACCACAGTACATAAATATAAAGCTCCTGCCAATGTGCGACGTGTGGGTAATTATTCTGGAGTAAAAGTATGCTATTGTATTTCCAAACAAAATATAAGAAATTTGTTTCTTTCTCAAATTCGATGGAAAACAAAAGAAAATGTCTGTCTGGTACAATACAAAAATAGTTTATGGATACGATATCGACTGACAATCCATCATTGACAATCAGTTCAGCACCTCTTGCAACTCGGCACACGTTCATCGATTTGGAAAATAATGAAGGACTTCATTATTATATTTATTCCTGTATACAATTCTCTACAATTCTTCATTTTGAAACGGGGAAATGTTTTATTTTGTTATTTTCCAAGCCAAAGAAGTGTTTTTTTTTTTTTTTCCAATGTGTTAATCGTCCTAGCTAAGTCTCCACAAACGCAAATACGGGAAAAAAATGACCTTTCAAACACTTTAATAGTGATAGTCTATCGTAAGCCTATATCAATTTCATCAGTGGCTCACTGAACAGAAAGGCACAAATTACAATCACTGGTTGTACTTAGTAAAGACTAATGGAAAAAGAATAAATATGCTTGAGCAGCTAGACCTTTCGTATAACACCCCCGCCATGTGGACAGTCAATGCAACAGCGTGTCACCCCCCCCCCCCCCCCCCCCCCATTGGCTGTTTGTGATGTCATTTCCGGCAAATGACTTTCCCCGGGAAAAGATTTGGCGCGGACGTTCATGTTGTTAGATCGGATTCTAGTTCCTAGTTCAAGCTGTGAGCGAGGGCCCAACCTGCACTAACGTCATGTCTCCCGTCTCAAACCCCGACAAAGACCAGGACGGAGGTGGGCTTATTTTAGTCCTTGTTTTTGTAGTTGTATTAGCGCGGCTGAAATGAGACGGTAATTTCCCTGTCAAGCATGCTACTGTATCTGTGT
Organism: Hippichthys cyanospilos; assembly: GCF_059441005.1. Classification (NCBI taxonomy): domain Eukaryota; kingdom Metazoa; phylum Chordata; class Actinopteri; order Syngnathiformes; family Syngnathidae; genus Hippichthys; species Hippichthys cyanospilos. Next base: position 5,110,458 of record NC_142387.1, on the reverse strand, counting down.
ATGCTAACCTAACGCTCCAGCTTTTAAGAAGACAGACAATAATTCAAGCTGTGATAATAATACACTTATCCCCAATCTTTAATTCTAATAAATAACAATAGCTTTTTCAGGATATGTGTTTGGCAATGGCGTTTAAAAGACGTGTGTTATCTTTGTTGTCACTTTTCCCTCACAAACTTTTTATTAAGTATGCACATAAATTTGGCCTCGAATGGTCGTATTCAGCCCGAGTGTACACAAACCCCGGACCACTTTTTCATAAAAATGACATTTTAAAATATGTTTTTGAATGTGTGTTTTAATCCCTCCTCTTTCCCTCCCGTGGTTGCTGTGAAAGCGCTATATAAATAATACTGTATGCATTGTACTGTGTTTTGAGTCAATTTGGTAAGTCAGTAGTAGACATACCACATCAGTATTAATGATATCGTTATGGTATGTCTTAAACTGACAAGAACATTATGAATGTGTTAAACCCCTTTTGTAAGTCTATGTGTTTGTTTGCCAGACGATGTAGGCGATACCTGTGGTCTGGCCAAATCTCGCTCCAGACGGGAGAAGAGGGAGAAGGTAGGGAGAAAGTCTGCTCTGGAACAACTTAAAAAGGCCAAGCGAGGGGAGAAGATCAAATATGAGGTTAGTCGTGCATAATGTGCAAGTGTTGACATGAGCCAAGTCAGTCAACTCCAAAGTAATATGCCTCTTAAGATCATAAATAGATGTATATTTGCAGCCAACTCATAGTTTGAGTATTTATTTATTTGTAGGTGGAGGAGTTCAGCAGCGTGTATGAGGAGGTGGATGAGGCACAGTACTCCAAGATAGTCCGGGACAGACAAGAGGATGACTGGATTGTTGATGATGGTGAGTGGTAAATATTGTAATGATTGAACTTTGTTCTCATTTTTTTCCCTCCACTTTCAGATGGAGTAGGTTACGTGGAGGACGGCAGAGAGATCTTTGATGATGATTTGGATGATGACGTGGTGGAAAACAATCAAGGTTATTAGTGTCATTACCGGCATGCACCATATTCAGTCTTTTTCTTTACCTTTTAGTGTATATAACCCTTAGTATTATTTGCTTTGGCAGGTAATTCAAGTGCCAAAGGAGCCGCTGCTAAGAAACAAATGAAAAAAGCAACCGTGGCAAAGCCCAACAGCATTAAGAACCTCTTCATGAACAGTAATGTCAAGAAGCCAGCAGAGGTGCATTATTATTTTTTGTCTGACGTGTAAATTTATATTGGTGATTCAAAATTACATAAAAGCAAACACGCGTATATTTTTTCAGGTCACCATTTATAGTAAGCTCACTGAATGTCACAAATGAAGCCACAATTGCAGTTAACAATTGTCTAAATAAATATTTAAGCCAAATTAACAAACCACTTAAAATACATCACCCCAGAGATGTTTTTTTGCTCTTGCTCGGAAATTTAAATGCTTTAAATGTCTTCTGGTGAAGCCAAAACAGTAAATCCTAAGACTAATTTATTGTACCTTGGAAAATGTTGTAGAATCAATCAATCAATCAATCAAATTTTATTTATATAGCCCTAAATCACCGAAGTCTCAAAGGGCTTCACAGAATGAAAAGAGGTCGTACAGAGACATCTTTTCAGTATAGGGTACACAACAGCATCCCCTGTCAAAGCTCCCAGAAGGGGAAGGATAAACTCAAAAACCCCAAATTAGGGGAAAATCAGAAACCTCCAGAAGGGACCACAGGTGGGAGGAGCCCCCTTCCAGGCCCACAGGTTGAAGTGGATGCTGCATGTACCAGACACAGAAACAACATATATTACAGAAAACATAATGTGCTATATAGTGCAGTGATGTCTTGACAGCAGGCAAGGCCATTGGGCAGGAACCATCCCACATTCCAGCCAGGTGGACTGCAGACGGCCGAACTCCTAACCCATGATGGTCGACCAACGCAGGACCCAATGGAGGCGGTCAAGTCAACCATCACCATCTAGCTAGCCCCCTCCCCCAGCCGGAAGAGGGGGGCAGGAAAAAAGAAAAAGGAAGAAGGCTACAGACAGGCTAAATTAACTAAATGCTTTTGAATATAAATGTGTTTTTAGTCGGGATTTAAAGATTTCTACCGAGGTGGCTGCGCGAACTTCCATAGGTAGGGCATTCCATAGTACTGGCGCGCGAATGGAAAATGCCATTGATCCCGCAGACTTCTTTTTAGCCCGTGGGGTCGATAGCAAACCGGCATTTTGCGATCGAAGTTGTCGGGGCGGAACATAAGGTGATACTAAGTCGACGAGATAGGAAGGAGCTAAACCGTGTAGAATTAAAGTAATTAACAGCACCTTAAAATCACATCTCACGTGTATTGGAAGCCAATGCAGGTCAGCTAGAATCGGAGTAATATGATCAAACTTTCTCGTCCTTGTCGGTAGTCTCGCTGCTGCATTCTGTACACACTGCAGGCTTTTAATGTAGGACATGGGAAGTCCAGAAAACAAAATGTTGTAATAGTCTAGGCGCGACGTAACAAATGCATGAATTAATGTTTCTGCATCGCTAAGAGAAAGAATAGGGCGAATTTTAGCTATATTGCGGAGGTGAAAAAACGCCGTTCTTGTCATGTTATTAATATGTGTTCGAAAGGAGAGAGTGGAGTCAAATATCACGCCGAGATTTTTTGCAGAACTACTTTGGGAAATAATACAGTTTTCTAGGTTCAGCGTGGTATTCTTAAGCAAGTGCTGATGATGAGCGGGGCCAATAACTAACATCTCAGTTTTATTAGGGTTGAGAAGCAGAAAATTGGAAGACATCCATTGTTTAATCTCGGCAAGGCAAGCCTCCAGTTTACTGCACTTGCACGGATCCGTTATTTCTAGGGGCATATAGAGTTGGGTATCATCAGCATAGCAATGAAAACTAATAGCATGTTTGCGTATAATATCGCCGAGAGGAATCATGTAGATGTTGAACAGTAAGGGACCAAGTACTGACCCCTGCGGGACACCACATGAGACGGAGAAAGACTCAGAGATCGCATCACCATAAGAAACACTATGCGTCCTTCTCAGGATGTAAGATCTGAACCAAGAAAGTGCTGATCCCGAGATACCAACACATGATCGAAGACGTTCTATAAGAATATGATGATCAATAGTGTCAAATGCGGCACTAAGATCAAGGAGTAATAGTACTGATGAGACGTTGGAATCCAAGGCTAATACAAGATCATTCGTCACTTTTACTAGGGCTGTCTCAGTTGAGTGGTTGGCCCTAAAACCTGACTGAAGGAGTTCAAATCTATTGTTGTCTATCATAAAATCGCTAAGCTGTCGTGCTACAACTTTCTCAAGAATTTTGGCGATAAACGGAAGGTGTGACACTGGCCTATAGTTAGCGAGATCTTCAGGATCTAGGTGAGGTTTCTTAAGTAATGGTTGAATGACAGCCATCTTAAAAGTCTCAGGTACAATGCCAGAGGAGAGTGACAGGTTGATAATATTCAAGACAGATGACCCTAAGACCGGGAATAAATCTTTGACGAGTTTGCCTGGAAGAATGTGTTTTATGCCACTATTGTTCCACATTCTAAACCATAAATATGTCTTCCTTTCACATGTGCCTGCAGCTTGCTTATCCAGTAATCCAAATTGTGTCCTCTTGCAGAAAGATGTGGACTTGTCTAAGGATGATCTGTTAGGAGACATTTTACAGGACCTTCACTCAGAGGTTTGTAGAGACATAAACATGTGCTAATGTCAATAAATGCATTTGACTTCTGTCTTATGTTGCTGGTTGCCCCTCAAATTTTCTCAGCAAATATGGATTTCTCTTTCCCACCTAGAAAAACACCCTCTTGGCTCCTCCACCTGTGGTAACACTGAAGAAAAAGAAATCCCTTGGGTCGCCTATGAATCCATTCTGTATTAAACCACAGATGTCCAGGGTAAATAATTCAGTTTTTCAAATATGTAAACCGTTAGGATTGTATGAAGTGACTGAGCTTGAAACTTTTTTTTTTTTTTTTAATCAGGAGCCAGCTAAGGCCAAAGTCATCCGTCCGCCACCTTCTGACACCCACAAGCCATCACCTACTTTATCCCCCCCCTCGAAAAAGGCTCCAGCGGTCGAGAAAGAGACAGAACCAGTTGAAAAGGAAGGCGAAGGTAATAAAAGTTCTCAGTTTTTACTTGACTTACTTTGACTGACTCTGTTGACCATGTTTTTCTGCAGTTGTTCAAGCTCTGGCATTTGACACCATGGACTTTGATGAGCCGATGGACATCGGACCCGAGGAGCCTCCAGAGCCTGAAGTCAGAGAAGAGGCCCCGTCGGAATGTAAAACCGTGCGTGTGGCTCCAGTCAAAGAGGAACCTCAGGACACCACCTTCCTGTGAGTCCTGCACTGCAAGGAAGCTTTTCAGTGTTATGCCTGCTGGCAGTCACGTCACACTTTTCTCTCAACGTCTTTACTCCAGATTGGCGAATTGTACCATGCAGAATGTTCTAAATGTACTACGCTACCACCCCAATAATGAATTAAATACATTTGCAGAGCTAATTTGCAAACACACGTGACATTTTATTCTTCTGCCAGCTGCACTTAGAAGACAAATGGATGGAGTTGACTACCCAGACATCTGAATCCAAGAACTAATTTGTCTTAGGTTCTCCTGGTCTGTCTATTCATCCAAATTGTGTTCTTCACAAGGTCATTCAAGACCTGTGTTTTTGCGCACAAATCATCCTCAAAACTCCCATCCCTTTCTCAAAAAGATGTGTTTTCGCCTTTGAACTATAAGAGGCAAACTAACATATTACTTTGTACAGAAAATATATCATGGCGCAGATAATTCGAAGGAAGTGAGAAACCTCAAATCCATGCTTTGTTTTATGATGGTCCTAGTGCATATGCTGCTTTTACCCAATGCTGTTGTTAAATGTTTTGAATAACCACTGTTCTGGTTCTGGATGCAGCAAAACAGGAGGTTCGTGGGGGCTGGGTGATGAAGAGGGTGTCAGTGTGGCTCCTGCAGAGGTGCAGGTGGACTCAAGCAAGCTGCCGCTGGTGGAAGGACCGGATGGCGAGCAGGTTTTCAGATTCTATTGGCTGGATGCTTTCGAAGACCTTTACAATCAACCAGGTATCGAAATATATAACCTCCGACATATTGGTTATATATTGTCAAAGCTCAACCTCCTTTTTTTTTTCCTTTCTGTCATGCAGGAGTTGTGTATCTGTTTGGAAAGGTGTGGATTGAGTCAGCCCAGGCTCATACGAGCTGCTGCGTCTCTGTCAAAAACATAGAACGCACCATGTATATCCTGCCACGTGAATATGTATGTTGCAAACTACAACCATAACATTTACCACAGTGTTTTGTTAATATACTTTGCTTGTATTTGGAAGAGAGAAAAAAATACCAGTGCCTGTTTTTTCACCCCACAGAAAGTAAATACCACAACAGGAGAGGTTTCTGATACGCCTGTGGAGATGATGGACATCTATCAAGAGTTCAGTGAACTTTCTGAAAAGTTCAAGATCATGAAGTTCAAGTCCAAGGTATTCCATCATCTGTATCCAGCACAGCTTGTATATTTTTTTGTGTCAAATCTCACACTTGTTTGGTCTTCAGAATGTAGAAAAGAACTATGCCTTTGAAATCCCAGACGTGCCAACGCAAAGTGACTACCTCGAAGTCCGCTATTCAGTAAGTAACTGGTAGCATTTATATCATTCTTATGTTATGGGGGGGGGCATTAGAGTTCTAACATTTTTTGACAAACAATCTTTATTTTTTTTCTTCCAAGGCTGAGTTCCCTACTCTGCCGCCTGACCTTAAGGGGGCAACATTTTCCCATATTTTTGGAACCAACACTTCCAGTTTGGAACATTTCCTCCTCAGTAGGAAGATTAAAGGACCGTGTTGGCTGGACATCAAGACACCACGTAAGAACTGATGACTTTTTTTTTTTTTTAATAAAGTGGTGCACCACTGCATTTCAAATTAAGTTATAGATCAAATATATAGAAAAATCCACATTTCTGTTTGTGTGTGCTCGCATGTGTGTGTGTTAGAGCTTCTCAGTCAGTCAGTCAGTTGGTGCAAAGTCGAGGCTCTTGTCCCGCGGAGTGATCTGGTCACCGTGGTCAAAGATTTGGCACCGCCACCTGTCACTGTCATGTCTATTAGCATCAAGACCATCCAGAACCCCAAGACTCATCACAACGAGGTCAAAGCTGATTTATTTAGGAAGCCATTATATATATATATATATATATTATATTTTCTCATAATAGATGACTGTATGTTTTCTTTTCACATTATTCAGATAGTGTCCCTGGCAGCACTTGTTCACCATAGCTTCCACATGGACAAAGCTCCACCAAAACCGCCTTATCAGACTCATTTTTGTGGTAAATTTTTGTTATGAATTTTTTTCTTTGGCACATACCCTTGCAAATGTAACCCAGGGTTCCTTAAATCTCTTTTGTGTTTCAGTGGTGACTAAACCTTCTGATTGTATCTTCCCATATGACTTTGTGGATGTACTGAAAAAGAAGGTGAGATGGCACAGAAGATTTTATTGACATTCCTGAGGATGGTTTGCGAGAACAAACAGAATGGTCTGACTTGAGATTAGTGCACCCCAATAGCTCATTTCTTTTCCAGTGATATTGCTAAACAAAGAGTACAATGACTCAGGCAGAATAGACACATTTACTGGTCAGTAAGTAATAGGGATGGGTCAGAAGTGCTATAAAATACTGTTCAGAACACGGGGAAAACGTGCTGCCTGTCAATCCTCTCCCTTTTCGCTAAACAGGAAACATTCTGGGAGGCCTTACCCTCCCAAAAGATGCCTTACCCAACGTAAATCATTTGTATGTAGAGCAGCATCTGTCATGTACTGTAATGAGCTTTAGCACAAGAACAGTTCCAAAGAAAGCATGCAACTTAAAGATAAAAAAGTTGCGTTTTGATAAATGGATGTGAATTTAGTTGCATGATGCCATCCCATGATGTGTTTGACCGACATACTGAAGATGCCTTACCCTCTTAGAATGCAAAAGTGGAGATTGCCTCTACTGAAAGAACTCTACTTGGCTTCTTCCTGGCTAAGATGCATAAAATCGATCCTGATGTTCTTGTGGTAAGTTTTTTGTTTGTTTGTTTGTTTGTTTTTAGGTATTTAAACTTGACTGTGATAGTTTTGTGCAAAAAAATCCAAAGGATTCTTTTGACCCACCTCTTTAAATATAACACAAAAGGTTCAGACCCAGTTTGATTTAATTTTGACCCAATTTACACGGTACACTATAAGGTATAAAATAACCCCATAAACGCGAAAGTGTCTTATTTAGCTTTTTTGGTTGTTTATTTACTTATTTAATTCCAAATTCAGATTCCTTGGGTCAGGTGAATGAGCCTAAAAAATGGGGGAGGGTTTCATTTTTTTAGTAACTTCGTAATTCTTTTGACCTGATTTTTGGACCTCAAAGAAATTACTCTAAAAGTTGGGCTGGTCTCTTTTTTTTTTTTTTTTTACTTAATCTGGGTTGTTTTTGCCCCAACCTTTCTAGTGTTTTTCATTATTTACAGCCATGTTATGTTTTATTTCAAACCTGAAACCTTAGACTTTCTGCGCATTCTTTTTAAGGGTCATGACATTTTCGGCTTTGATCTTGAAGTTCTACTGCAGCGAATCAACCACTGCAAAGTTCCGCACTGGTCCAAGATCGGACGCCTCAGGAGGGCCAACATGCCCAAACTAGGGGTCAGGATGACAAACTCAAAGATTACGCAGTGTGCCATATCGTGCTGATGCAACTCATGGCCATTTGCTTGCAGGGCCGCAGCGCCTTTGCAGAGAAGAATGCTACCTGTGGCCGCCTTGTGTGCGACATAGAAATTTCCGCGAAGGAGCTGATTCGTTGCAAGAGTTACCATTTGACTGAGTTGGTTACCCAGGTACTGAAGACGGAGCGAGCCATCATCCCACCGGAGAACATTAGAAATCTTTACAGGTGCCTCTCATCATATTATGACCATATCCAACATTAATGCTTGTTTTTACTGGACATATGTAGTAGTCTTTTGAATTTGGAAACATTTATTTCATTCATAATACCCAGGTTGGGGACTTTTTTTCCAATGATATATGATGCGTTAAAATGATGTGATTGTCCGCTCACCAGTGATTCTCCTCATCTGCTCTACCTATTGGAGCTAACGTGGACGGACGCCAAGCTGATTCTCCAAATCATGTGCGAGCTCAATGTGCTGCCGTTGGCCCTGCAGATCACCAACATTGCGGGCAACATCATGGTAACGCATGATTCTGCTGCGCGGTCACAACGAAAGCTTTCTTATGATGGTTAAGATGAATTGTCTATGTTCCACGCAGTCTCGTACTCTGATGGGTGGGCGGTCCGAAAGAAACGAGTACCTCCTACTTCACGCCTTCCACGATAAAAACTACATTGTTCCCGACAAACCGTCTTTTAAGAAAGTGCAGATGGAGACGGTAACCCCCCAAGACACCTTTCTTTTTCATTCCCCCATTCTATTTCATTTCAGTGAACCGTGTTAACATCCGTAGGAAAAAAAAAAAATGTTTGCATACATGCATAAAACATAAACCTGCTTTTCCATGTGGCACAGCATGAAGGGGAAGAAGAGGTTGATACTGGGAAGGGAAAGCGTAAGAAAAAGGCCGCCTATGCTGGAGGGCTGGTGCTGGATCCTAAAGTTGGTGCGTGTGGTTTGGATCGTTCAGTCTTCTATGTACTATACTTTGTATAATGAATCATTTTAAATGTCATTCGGTCTGCAGGTTTCTATGACAAGTTTGTGCTGTTGCTGGACTTCAACAGCCTGTATCCGTCCATCATACAAGAGTTTAACATCTGCTTCACCACCGTGCAGCGGGAGGCTTCCAACAAGCAAAACAAGAGTCAGGTGTGTGTCGCGTTTAGATTTGTTTTCACTTTTTTGTTATTGAAGCACTTCGGTGTAAAATGACATGTTGTTTCTATGGCAACAGGAGGATGAGCCTGAAGAGATCCCAGAGATTCCAGATTGTGACTTGGAAATGGGAATCTTGCCCAAGGAGATCAGGAAGCTGGTGGAACGACGCAAACATGTTAAACAGCTGATGAAACAGCACAATATCAGTTCGGACCTTTACATGCAGGTAACAAAGGAATCCAAAATCAAACACAATTTCTACGAATGACCAAATGCTTATCAAAGTTTGTGGCTTTCTCAGTATGACATCCGTCAGAAAGCGTTGAAGCTAACGGCTAACAGCATGTATGGCTGCTTGGGATTTAGCTACAGTCGCTTCTATGCAAAACCGCTGGCTGCCCTGATCACACACAAAGGCAGGGAGGTAAGACTTGCTCGCACATGGAAGCCCACACACATATAAATAATTAGTAAGGAAGCCTATTCCTGCCAATAGAAAGAAAATCTCGTCAGGGATCCGTTTTCTCCTATTTTTTTTTATACCATCAGAAGCCTGTTTCTATCAGTTTTATTTATCCCATCTCTTTATATTTTCTTTTTTTGTAGGTGTTTTAAGAAGACCTTGTTTGTGGAAAAAAAAAACGGAGGTGTTTACATGTACTGCCAAATGAATATTGTGTAAACATTAACATTTTAAAGTCAACTTTTACAAAAAGTAAGCAGGAACATGCTTCTGACATTAAAAAAAGGGGCGGGGTGGGGGGGGGGGCAAAGAAAGATTTGTTTTAATTCATTAATTAAATGACAGGAATGCGTTTCCATGGAGTACAAAGAGTCATATGACCGGACACATTTGTCTTTTGTGACTCACAACAATTGACACTGTCAGCTAAAGATTTTCGGTGGCAGCTTTGCTTTGCTGAAATGCAACCTTCTAAATCTGAATAGTATATTTGTAGCAAAAAATACGGTATTTCAGACGTGTTCAGTATTGCATTAGCTAGACAAGTGTTACAGCACACAATACAAGTGCAATATCCAGAAGAGGGCACTGTTGCATCATATTCCTTGAGGCCAATTCCTGTTCTTCCTACTTTTGCCATTTTTCTTTACCTTGTTGCAAATCTGACCACCAATGTAAACATGTGTTTTCTAATTTAACGTGTTGTCTAACGTTCTTGTTATTGCACACACAAATCTCTGTTAAATCTGATGTAATGACTTCGTTGAACACTTCCTAATGGAGCGACATGGGTGTGCACATGCTCAGTAAATAGGTGCGAAGAGATGTGTTCTGCGTGACATAAACAGCTAAATGCAGTATGTAACTGAACACCGCACGCTCTCACACACATACACACACACACACTTGACACATCAGCGGTAACAAGTCACATTCATTCAATGAGCTCTACTAGTGAACATCCTTGGTGAAGGCTCAAGGGAATTCTTCATTAAGATCTTGTTACACACACATTGTTTCCTAATTGAGGGCAGGGGCCACAATCTTATGGGTTCTCCTAACTTTCTCCGTCCTTGTATGCTTTCAGTGCCACTGCAGCATAGTAATAATGCAGAGTTTCTGATTTGCTCGCAAAGATGGAATTTAACCGCCAGTGGGCAGGTAGCAGACATTTACTTTTACAGTGGTAACTCTTGTTACGAAACATTCAGCTTAGGAAACGCCTCGGCTGAAAAATATTGTCTCTAGTAACGAGAAAATTCGAGGGAAGAAAGGCGACATTGTTGGCACATAATATGAGACATGAGACGCCAGTGCTCATGCTAACATAACTGTAATGTAATACGATCTCATAACCCGTCATGACTACCATACTCGTTACTGTTTGTGATGTGTTTTTCAAATGTATTAATATGCCGGTTTGCCCACAAACGAGACAATAGGTTTTTTTGCATTGATGTTTATGGTGGTCTTCCACTTAACATATTTACTCGTTTCATCTACATTTCCCACCAACAATTTACACCATAGAACTAACAAACATAAAATTGACATTAACTCTGATTAACATTGTACATATTCACATTAAAAACAAATACATAACATGCCAATTTGGGCTAGCGCGTCTGAGGTTAGCATTGTTAGCACGTCATTAGCAACTTAGCAATGACATCACGCAAGAAGCACTTCACATGACCCCAAAGTAAACTGAGGTAAACCTATATGCTCGAAATAACCTAAAAATAAATATTATTACTCCTGTGAATTTATAAATGAGTTGTGGATCATTGGAAATGTAAAATAAAAATGTACAAATTAAACCCTCTGCACTCATCACCAACATACCAGCACCGTCCCAAGGCAAACAAGTGAACTGCATTCATATTGTCACTGCTACAATTAGTATGATTAGTTCAAAGGGTTTAGGAGCATTTTTGTATCATTCTTTTCAAGATATATATTATGGTTATTATTTACTAATGTAACTCTAATATGTATTTGTTACCATTTTGATGCATTTTTATAATTTAATATTGTTCATTTAAAGGGTGTAGGAGGATTTGGGCGGCTTGTAACAGCTCTACTTAGAAATAATGGCTCTATTAAAGCGGCTCTGCTTTGAAAAGTTTCATGTTAGGAAATTACTTCTCGAAATAATTAATTTCATAAGTAGAAGTACCACTGTATTGTTTCATTGTTATTGCTGCATTTAGTCAGGAAGCCTTTCTGCTATTTGCTTTTAATTTATATTGTCAATGTGAAATAAGTATTAAACGTGATTTATATGAGATTATTTTTAGGAGGATATGCCTTATATGCTTGTCAAATGTTGTTTTTGTTTATTTTAATACATATGTTTGTTTCAAAATGCTGCAGAGATGGGAAATCCAGGTCCAGAAAGTAGAAAGCCTGCCACAGTTTGGCTTTAGCCACAGGTGCTTCTAATCATACTGCAGTTACATGAGCTTTTTGACTTACCTGTTGAGTGAAAGCACCACTTAGCTCCTCCCATTTTTGTGTATGGCTATCTCGAAAGAACTCTTTTTCTTCTACGTCATCTCTTGCATCTCATGCTCATTCCTCTTCCACGGGTCGTCAAATGATTTGCTATTCATCTTACTCTGGATAGTCTCCTAAACATTCTTAATGCAAATGACGAAGTGTTGAGATCAGAGCGTGCAAGTTTAACCTTCGCTACCCTGTCTCTCCACCTGCTGACATCTGTGCTGCTGCTTTCGCATTTTTGTCTTCAACGGCTTGTTTAACCCCTGGGGGAAATTTTGACCCAACTCAGGCTCATTGATGTTCTTGATGTGTGACATCAAGGGAAAAGCATACTAAAAAACATTAGGAGGCTAAAATATTGCATAGATTGTCGAAACATGAGGACTTTCAATATGCCACAGGGCCGTCCCTTCTAAATGCTTGCAAACGGGAGGTTGAAAGGTACACCCTATAGGTGTCAAATTTAGCCCATGTCGGGCTCATTTACTGACAGTCAAAATTGGAAATATTATCAATTTTGGACATATTTAGAAACTCAGTTATATCATGCATTTCCCCTGATTTTTTGCATTAATCCTTGCAACGGCAACTTGCAAACAGGGCGCGATAGCAATTTTTTGTATTGACACTCCAAAACCACCGTCAACTTACGAATATTTGCAAGCCTTTCAATGACTTTGATGATTGACTTAGCCTGGACTCCCATAGTGCAAAAGTCTTCAAAAGTCATCATACTCTAATTATGCCATATCAAACATACCTATTTCAATTTCATAAATATACAGAGTAGTTACTTTCGCTATTATCACATTTTTACAATTTTTGGACATAAAGGAAGTGTTAAAAAAAAAAAAAACTCAACCTGTACTCGGAA
>NC_142387.1:5010160-5090160 GCF_059441005.1 Hippichthys cyanospilos | reverse complement strand
AGAAGCCATGTCTAACAGATAAAGTTTGCAAAGTCTTCACAACATTCCTTCCTTCCGTTTTTGACTTATTTTCTTCCTTCCGTCCCGACCAGCTGTGCCATCAAGCTAGATAAAGGCGTTCGGCCAATAGCATATCAGCATTTCTGTGATTGACGTGACGCCGGCCAATAGCATCTCCGTGACTGACTCCGTGACTGACACCGTGACTGAGACAGTGATTGTGACATTGTAAGAGCAATAGCGTTCGACGTTACCGTGATGAGCGTCAACTTCCAAATTAGTTGACGTAGTAAAGCGAAAATAAATGTTCGAACACAATGGCCGACAACCGGGGGCCGACTGTATGTATGTGTGTGTGTGTGTATATATATATATATATATATATATATATATATATATATATATATATATATATATATATATATATATATATATATATATATACACATACACACAGTATATGGAAGACTCAAGAATCTATCAGATGGTATTAATTTTTTCTCGTGGTACTAATGCGGTTACTTGCTGCCAAAAGATGGCAAAACAAAGCACTTTACAGGTTTTTACTTCATTGTTCATTAGTCTTATTTTGGGAGGCGTATTCAGCTACTGATTATAAAAAGTAACAGTGTGTCGTCCTAATCAAGTGATGTAAACAATTCAGCCCAGTGGAAGCCGCTGATTGTTTTGGAATGCATATTGGTTTGACCTTTGACATTCTGCCAGCAAATGTGACAACCGTTAGCAGGTGTGTGTCTGTGTATGTTTGTGATGGGTGCAGGATGACTCCCTAAAAGCCGTGTAATTGAGTCTCTGTCCTTGTGTTTAAAAACAGACTGACAGGAGCTCCTAGTTGACATTATTGGATGGCATGCGGAGTGAGGGATAGATGCGAGCTTAGGTAACAGAAGTGAGGGTGCTGAGAGGTCAGAGTGTCGTGAAGGTTAAACCCACCCTTCTGAATGTGGGCGCTTGTAATCAAGTCAAGGTAAATATTACTAACCCCGCTGTCCTTCCTTTAGGTTTTGGATTATTCATCTTGTCTCACGAATCACAAATCATTTCCCCGAATTAGACACAGGAATTCCGCCATCATCCTATCATGTGTCGTCTGTGTGTGTTGCTGAGTGTGTGACTAAATAGCGTTGGCTTCATTCCTATCGCTGTCTCAGAATCAAAGGGTAATTTTTGCATTTCCTTGTATTAGAGATGGCTGCTACGGGAGTGTGTCTGTGAATGTTTGTGGGTTGATGTGGAAACGAGGGCTGCATGTTTCCATGGTGGTCTGGTCCCCTCTACACTCCCTAAAGAGGTGGCTTTACTCCGGACTTAACAAATAGTCACATGGGAGAAGTGCTGCTATTTTGGCTCCATTAGCTTGCAGTGGTGGCAGACGGTCGAGTGGGACAGGATTTCCTCATCTTGAACTGTCACTTCTGTAACATTTGCTAATGAGGTCTTTGGAGATGAGAATAATGGCTGGGATTGTACAGTTCAGTGTATATTAATTTAATGTCTGACATCATGATTGAGAGAAATCATGAGCAGCTGGTAATGAGAGGACAATGTTTTATTTGGCTTAAAAAAAGATTACCTTGGTCAAATGTTCCCAAAGTTAATAGTCAGTTATCAATCGGTCATAATCTGTATTGGCTTAAACACACTGAAGACAGCTTGTTTAAGTTATATCTTTTCCCTGCTTCAAACAATTAAAGTTTAACCGATAGACAAAATGGTGCAAATACTCTATAAAACAATAACAGTTATCAAAATTATCAAGCTACCAGCCATGTAATGATATCTGAATCTGACTGTATGTTAACCTTGAGCAAAAACATCACGGTATTGAAATTACAGGTCTAAAATAATTTTTAATAATTTTACAATCTTTTTTGGTAAATAGCCATTTTTCTACAATATTACACTAGTTGTAGTTTCAAACCAAATATACAATATAGCATTTGTTACAAGAACGAAATTTACCATGCTAAATTAAAATACTTATGTGAACAAAATGAAAACTTTCTGTCAAACAAATTTTGCTCACCAATAATTATAAACATGAATTCTTTCCAATTGAACATCCAAACTTGAATATTGGGACATAGTATAAAAGAAGTATAAATGCACAACAGTATTTTAATAAAATTATTGTTCTGAAGAAAACAACCATCGAGTAATGGTAGTTTGTTACAAATCAATCATTCAAGGACTGTGTATCCATTATTAGTACAATGTGAATTCTGTCATTTAATGTTGACGAAAGTCATTTTCCCGCTCGCTCGCTCCCTTCACCACTTCACCTGCACTTTTTCAAAATCCAAAAACTTCCCAGACAGCCGACTTATTTTATTTCTTAGATGACCCACAATTTAGGTAGACTGTCCTAGCTCAAGCAATATCAGATAAAACTCTCCATAAAATTAGCATGTTATCAACGTTACCCGCATTAGTTAGCGGCAGTAGCAAACAGTGGTACTGAAGCCGACAAACCAGGAAGTGGACATAGTGATTGGCTGCGGCAGCCAAAGAGGACTCCCATATGATACACAATGAAAGGAGGCTCCCGTGCATACTGCAGTCGCTCATGAAGGCAGACGACGCAGGGGGGAAAAAACACTACAGATTTTGACTTTTTTGGGCGGTTTTAAATAACTGACTTTAAAAATGGCGATGTATGGCCAATACGGTTATCCCTGCCCATGCCTACAGGCTATTAACTCATGCACTGCTAGCCCAGAAAAAAATCTATCTTCGACATTAGCAGTCAATTGCAATGAATGAATTACAATATTTATTATTGCGGTCAATTCATATGTAAACCGTGTTTGTGTCTTGTTGATTTGAATAAATTTCACAGATTAAAAATTAAATGCATACCTACATGTCACAACAAACCATCTCATATTATGCTCTTTCATTGATAGCAAGAATGTAAACATGATTTGTCTACACCCCATTTGGAGATACACCCTCACAAAGGTCTGACACAATGGCTTTTTATTTTGAAATTGTTCCCGGAAAGCATGTCGTAACAACTGCTGACTTTATACCACACAAAATGTTGCTGTAGAAAAGTCACGAGGTGCAGTTTGACATAAACTATACAACCTCATCCTGAAATCACATTCAATTGCCAATTCAGGGAGTCAAAAAACGACTTAGTTACGCTGACATGTAATTAAGTACAGTGCATGTTACCAGCATTTAGTGGAGCCTCCAGCATAAATTAACCACTATATGAGTGCTCTATATCGGCTGGCAGGAGTAGTCTTGATTACCTTTCAAAGGCACACAATTGCCTTTGCCTGTGTCAGCGGCAACGCTGCAACACTGGAATGTGTCCTTTCCATCTGTTCGTGCGCCGTATATTCTAATTGAGTGGACTGTGGGGGCATTGTTGTCATTGTGGAGTTATTTACAATGCTCACCGTTATTTTCAGTGATAGCCGGTGGTATTAAATCAGACGCGATCTTGTGACAGACTGACCCGCCCATTAGCAGACATGAGAATAGTTATGGAATCATCCCAGACAGGTGAGTGTCTTAGGACCAATGGTTTTAGTACTTTTGTGTGCATAATTGCTCACATTAGCACTAAAGGTCAATCTGTGTTTATTTTTTTTTCCCTTTGAGTCCTTCTCTTATGTAGATCCTTTGACCTTGAGCAGCACTATCCGCGCAGCATTAACAGAGGAACAGCGTTCCTACACAGACACTATTTCAGTCAGGTCGTGTCTATCCCAAAACGCTTTCCATCATAGTGCTTTTCAAAACAATCGTCACTATTGTTCCAGGCTCCTTTTACAAGGGCTCTCAGTCACAGTGCAGTTTAAATTGCTAGCCCTCAAATGTTGATCCTGTGTGGTATGCAAATGGCTATGTAACAGGAGACTGTCATGATCACTTCTGTCTTTTTGTGGATCCACACGTAACTCAGACGAGCAGGTTAATTCAAGTTGATACTTAGAGACAAAGGAGTAGCAATAGACAATTGAACTGCATGACATTAGATGACCTCCAATAACAAGGCTGATTAATAACAAAACAAAGGCATTTGTTGTTTGATATTGAGGACTAACTGTCTCTAACCCTAACTTGATTGACTGTTAACCCTTATCATAGTTTAAATTAATCTAGAGATAATTGTTCACTTTACCTTGGATTAATTTTTGTTTGTAGTTAGCTCTGTAGTACTGCTCTACAGTCCTTTTTTTTTTTTTTTTTTTACGGCAGTGAAACTGAGCATTATAGCATTTGTAAATATGTTTCTTACTGCTCCTCTAATGGGTTTCATTAGATTATTTTGAATCATGATTTATAGTGTGTGTTGGTGTTTGTGTCAAGATGAGCGCTCACACCACCAGTTGCACAGATTCCACTGTCATGGTCAAACGACTTGTCTTACACACAACCCATTCCTCCGAGTGGCCTACCCCGTTGGAAGTGACAGCATATGGAAAACGTGTCTAAATGAGTCCGCACATCAATTACATCAACACATTCTCACTTTGCTTTGCCTCATGTTGTTGTCGCTCTGACATTCCCAGCATCTGTCCATTTACCGCTGCTCATTAGACTCAGAACATCCTGTTGGATTCTCGCTTTATTACATAGAACCGTACTTTGTCAATGAATTGTCCGGCATGGACCGATACCCCATTCTGATTGTGTGATAACCTTGAGCAAAAATATGTCACTATATCATGAAATTATCATTACAGCTTTTTTTTCCACTAAACACAATCTTTTTTATTATATCAAAATATTGAATATTTGGTACATTAAGAAATGTGTACCATGTTTAGTACAAATAATGAATGCAGTGAACCCTCGTTTATCGCGGTAGATACGTTCCGGAGCTGGCTGCGATAGTAGCGCCCCGCTTTTCACATTAAAAATAAATAAATAAATTAGTTTTTTTAAGCGTGAAAAGTCTTCATGCTATACGTATTATTAAAAGAAATATTACTGCAGTACACATATTTACTGAAATCTAATAGTATTAAACCTTATAACCTGTACAGGTTGGAACGGTGGAAACCCCTTCCCTTGATTTCTTTTATAACATGGTGTTGCAAGTGCAAACTATCCATTGTAATCATCTTTGATCATGTACAGATTAGACTTTAATTTGACGTCTGGGCCGTGACTAATATGACCGCAGCTGCACGAGACTTCAAAAGAAAGGGCTTCTTCCGTCGGCAGTCGGCAATCCAGATTGCTAAAGCAGCTTCCATACGGACGATCGTTTTATAACGACCCGTAACAACTGGCTTCGCCGAATTGCCATACGTGATGGCAGCCGTCGTCTAATGTTCGCCTCGTACTCAATGTAGTGAACTGTGGATTGGTTCACTCCCAAATGGCGGGCCACGGCCGCATAACTTTTGAATTCGAGAATTATCACCTTCTCAGCAATTGTCATCGTTTTTTGATGGCGTTTAGGCTCAGTACAAGCCGTCGCGGGAGCAGCACGCTTGGCAGCTATTGCAAAAGTTCAATACGTAATGAAAAAAAAACCCTTTGTCGTTAATCCGCGTAGTGAAAAAAAAAATCCGCAGCGTGGTGAATCTGCGTAATGGAAAAAAAAATTGCGATATAGTGGAACCGCGAAGTAGTGAGGGTTCACTGTACATAAATAAATACATTTACATTCTTCTTGTTTTTCATCTTTTTCCCAGCAAGTCACAGTGCCCCGTCACTGGTGAGCTATTTTTAAGACAAAGAGCTCCTTTTCTTCCCCACATGCCAAGGAGGTTAAAAAAGAACAGTCTTTGCAATTTAAGCCACCTGTAAAAAAAAAATTAAGTCAAATCTGCAAGCACTGGTGATATCGCTTCACCGAATTGCACCTCGCTTCCATGAGTGTCCATTGTGAGGTACACTAGTCCATGAAAAATACGCTAAAATAATGGTGGTATATTTTCCAAATAAGTTCAGATGTTAACCTGCAACCCTTAAAATTTTACAGAAAGCAAGTTGGTTTGACTAACAAGTGCATAAATTTGTGTTTTTGGTCAAAAATGAACACTTGGCCTTTTTTGAAATTGCGTTTTGGGAACCATCTTGTAAGATCCATAAAGTGCACAGAGAAGTTGATTTTGATTGGTAAAGCTTCTTCTCAAGAGTGGTTGACATCATCAAAATTCAGACTATTTATTGGTTTAGACACACAAATGCATCAGGTCCTTCAGCATGCTGCTTAGGTATGAAGAGGTTAAGACAAAGACTTCCCCCTTATCCTGCATGCATGCCAAGAAGGTTAAAAAAAAAAAAACTGCATCGCCATCTACCATGATTGCCCCAAAATGCAGTAGGATACACTTTTTGTAGGACAAAAGTATGGGTGCGTCCTATAAATGGTAACATAAAGACTAGAACATTTTTTCCACATTATATACACTGCATCTACGTCTTGTATCGCTACAAACCACACCCACCTGTAATATTTGACGATTATAATGAACTCATTAGAATACAATGGAAATAGAATACAAAGCTGCGATTGCCATTGTTTGTTGGAGATACAATGTAATTGTCGTCCAACCCTACTTTTATGTTTAACAATGTAAACATTATTCTCTTTATGAGATGCATCTCATTGAATTTTCAAACATAGAAAAAAAGTCTTCATTCAGTTACTGAATTGTTACTGCCAAACAAATCACATGAATTCAATTTGACAAACCTGAAGCAACTCCTTTTTTACACCGCTTTTCTTCTCTCTGCGATGGACAGTTTAGGTCGTTTTGACATACTTACAAAGTTCTCTAGGGTCACTGCAGTAAATTTTAAGGCTTGGAAATGTGCGTGCCCCTCAACAGAGTAAAAAAGATGTAGTTGATTTGTTGTATAACACTAAACATTGACAGTGGCACTTAGCTGACTTGCAGTCATGAATGTCTTGTGTCTTTGTCATATCTATCTGTACCAAAAAGACTTTTCCTTTTGTGTTCTAGTTTTTTTTTTCCATTCTGAAATTCCAACGTAGAGAAACCTGTTAATATAAATGTCTGCAATGCGTTCTCTACCAATAGAGGCCTTTGAATGATTTTCTCTGTTGCCTCATCATTATCATGTCAATGAGTTGTTTAGTGTGCGAAAAGCCTTCAACCAAAAATGTGTTTGCATATGTGTAAGTGTGATGAGACATTGACCTTGTTGTGCAACCGCTAATGGAGGAGGCTGTTCTGTGAATGACTCAAAACGCCCGCCTCTGTACAGTGGCATGTGTCACCCCATAAAACATGCTTAAGTCCCACTCTGGTTTCAGGGAGTGGATGTACCCCACCAGCCCCTTTCCTACTCTGAAATAACCAGCGTCCTTGCCCCCATACGCCACTCACTCTGTCATGGGTTATGCGTACGCCGCCGCAGTTGATTAAGGAGCAGATTGCAAGTGATAGATCGCGTCTAGTTCTTCCTGGCCTTATGACCCCTCCTCGTCTCAGGTTAAAGACCTGGCCCACACCTGTTCAGATCCCTTTGCTCCTTTGGATCTCACACACACAGTGGACAGCCACTGTTAACAGTCTTTGTCTTTCAGTCACTTCTCTGGTGATTAAGGCCATTACGAGCCATTAAGAGGAAGTGTGTGTGCATGTGTGTTTTGCCCAGCGTGGATATGTGTGGGTTGAAAAGATGGCTGTCACAGCACGCGCTCATAATTGCCCTCTTAGCCAATTATCCCCCGTTTAAAAGAAAATCACCTGCTCTGCTTTTGTGTCCACACAAATACACTCACACACTCACATTGTCAAGCCCCGACCCCACTGAGATGCGAACGTTTGCGAGTGTTGGCAAAAGTAGTGAATGCATGTTCACGCCAGGAATTAGTCGGGGTTCGTTCAAGGTTGTGCTTGTTTTTAAGGCCTTGTGTACATGTAACCAGGGCTATTTAAACCCTTCGCTACTTCGCAAATCTCCACTTTTGGCCGAAGTTTTTGAGACCTTCAGTTTTAATCTCCTATCAAACCCAGGCACATATACTGTAGCAGATAGGGCTAACCGGTGACTTTTACCACCTGTTTGCCAAATTACGGCTACATGTAAACTATGTCTTAAGGCGTCCTTAAACCATTCTGACACCATCTTCATTGTTTTACATGTCACAAAGACATTTTGAACAATTTCCTTGCAACATGAAAAACAATCAAGACTGTTTCAGTATCAATCAAGACTGTTTTACAAAGCTTTAAACCCCTATTCCACTGAGGGCCAAATGCGGGTGAGTGTCCTTGAAAGTAGCAGCTTTTTTGATCCGCTCAGGGTGTGTTCAAGGTCATCATTGTTCGTCCAAATGTCACCGGGGATTCTAGACAAGGAATTTTTGTTCAAAATATTGAACATTCTCAAAATCTCTTTGTAACACAAGGAGAAAGCAAAACATTAAATTGTTGGAGTATGTTCGGCATCCTCTAGCAACCATTTTTGCGAACTTTGGTGACTATTAATGAACGCTCACAAGATCAAATGTGCTGCTACCTTTGCTGAAACTCGACAATATTCACGCCTCTTTGGGATGGGGGTTTCCCAAAATTTTTAATCCCCTATCCCACTGAGGGGAGAGCATTGGTGAGTGTCTAAATAGTAACAGCAGTTTTGATCTTGTTTGTTTGAGGATGCCTATGTTCGGCAAAGGTTGCTAGCAGGTTGCTAAACCAACAGTTGTTTTTTGTTTCCTGCACGTCTGGTGACCTGGTGACAGTTTGGCAACCTCTAATGACACACCTTGAGATCAAGATCCACTAACTTCACAAACATTTGCCAACTTTGGCCTCTCAATTGGATAAGGGTTTTAGTCGTTATATGTTGCTGTTATAAATGTGTGGCATGGCATTATAAATTTAGCTCTAATCCATGTTTTTTTTTCTTGTATCTGCTCGTATTCAGATTCTGATGCACACCAAAGACATGGTCCAAAAGGTTGGTGCACTTCATCCATACATTTGATGGCTCTAGAATTTGAATAATTAAAAAGTACTGTCTAATCAGCTTAAAGTCATAGAGTACACCAAAATATAAGGAACATCTTAGATCTAACACAGAAGCAACATCCATTTTTATCAGAATTCAACCTAAGTAACTTTGATTGCTAACATGTTATGTTTTGCCATCCTTTTTGAGAGGCACAGCACATCCAAAAAGAGTTGGATCATAAAAGACTCAAATTCTCAGTCCCAGAAAGTGACTGACCCAACTTTTTGTTTTATTTATTTAACCCAATGTTTTTTGTTTTCATTCAACCCTTGACATTGGGTCAAATAAATAATCCACGAAAAGGGATGCTTTGTCTCAATCATCTAAAACTGAAAACAACCCAAATTAGGTATTATTGTGCAAGACACGATTTTGGAGGATTGGTGGGTGATTAATTCGACCCACATTTTTGGGAGCATTCATTTAACCTAAAAAGCTGGGTCAAATATTTTGGGGGGGTTATTAATTTAGCTCCAAATGTTAGACTGATTTTGGACCAAACTTTTTTCGACTCCTTTTCCAATTGTGGGCACTCTGTATTGATTTATGTTTGTTTGTTTGTTTTTAATTGCTCTGCTCAGATGAACCTTGAGGTTATCTATGGAGATACTGACTCCATTATGATTAACACCAACAGTCAGTCTTTGGAAGAAGTCTTCAAGTTGGGCAACAAGGTGTGTGTAGCCCAAAAATAATAATCACCCTTGAAAACTGTAGTCTCTTTTTCTACTACTTTGAATCTTTGTGTTTTCTTTTTTCTTTCAGGTGAAAGCAGAAGTGAACAAGCTATACAAACTGCTGGAGATTGACATTGACGGAGTCTTTAAGTCACTTCTGCTGCTGAAGAAGAAGAAATATGCCGCGCTGGTGGTGGAGCCACAGGGAGACGGGCGATACAGCGTCAAACAGGAGCTCAAAGGCCTGGACATAGTTCGTCGAGATTGGTGTGACCTGGCTAAGGAATGTGGCAAGTACGTTCAAATCAAGTACAACATAACCTGGATTTGAGTTGCTCATGCAGTGCCATTACTAGAGGTTCTCTTGTTGCAGCTATGTGATTGGTCAGATCCTGTCAGATCAAAGTCGTGACATCATTGTGGAGAATATACAGAAACACCTGGTGGAGGTGGGAGAGAAGGTCGCCAGTGGGGCGATACCTCTCCAACAGTACGAGATCAACAAGGTATGCACATATTGTATCCGTAGCAATGTTCCATTCGTCATTGTCTTCCTCGTATGTCCACCTCCAACTTGTTCCATTCTCTCAGGCACTGACCAAAGATCCTCAGGACTACCCAGACAAGAAGAGTCTCCCCCATGTCCATGTGGCTCTGTGGATTAACTCCCAGGGTGGACGCAGGGTCAAAGCTGGTGACACAGTGTCTTACATCATCTGCAAGGTGTGTTCATTCTCAAGAGACATTAAATCATCTTGTTAGTTTACAGTAGATACAACACTTGTAAAGACAAAAAATAATTATAGCTTTGCTTGCAACCAGGGCTCTGTGTGGTGCAGACTTAATCATAGAGTCCAAACCCAATTAGTTAAAATCTCTTGCACTGTCTTGCTGGGATATTAAAAAAAAAAAAGTCAGTTTTCCAAACAGTGTCCAAAATGCGGACAAAGGGGCTAGTCAATCATTTTATTTATTAAATAGCCCAGAAAAAAACACTTAAAACAGACCCCTGTACCATCAGTGTCTGAATTATTAAACATTGGAACTGCAATTGTCATGGTGGCTCATACAATAGCACCCGTAACATCATATTTCATTTCTGGCTGTTTGTTGGGAAA
Organism: Hippichthys cyanospilos; assembly: GCF_059441005.1. NCBI lineage: Eukaryota > Metazoa > Chordata > Actinopteri > Syngnathiformes > Syngnathidae > Hippichthys > Hippichthys cyanospilos. Next base: position 5,079,383 of record NC_142387.1, on the reverse strand, counting down.
TTGCTCCACAAATGACAGGAAAACAACATTTTGCAAAGGACTCACTATAACACAATTTAGCAGTTAGTTGCGTCAAGCTCCAAATAATTTGCTCTTAATTTGAAAAGAATACTCACACTAATGTGCGGCTTTACCTACAGGATGGCTCCACATTGGCTGCCAGTCAAAGGGCGTACGCTTTAGAGCAACTCCAGAAGCAAGATGGTCTCAGCCTGGACGCACAGTACTATCTGGCCCAGCAGATCCACCCAGTGGTGTCCCGCATCTGTGAACCTATTGAGGGCATTGATGGGGTTCTCATAGCCACATGGCTAGGTAAAACACCTTGTATTAACCTTTAGATGATACTTATGCTTAGACCCTAACTTTTCTGTCAATGTGAAAAACAACTTGAATATTAGTTTTCTTGGCCTGCTGGTGACTTCAGGTCTGGACCCCAGTCAGTTCCGGTCTCATCAGCAGCACCAGCGAGAGGAGGAGGCAGATAGCACTCTGGGAGGGCCGATCCAGCTGACCGACGAGGAGCGCTACAAAGACTGTGAGAGATTCACTTTCACCTGCCCTCAGTGTGGGAAGGAGAACATATATGAGAACGTATTTGAAGGAGCTGTGAGTTGATTTCCTTCTCTCTTGTTTTGCTTTTTTTTGATACTTTTCTTCAAGACAGAAAAGGATATTTAACTTACAAGTCCAGTACTCAATTTTTCATTCATTTACTCACCTTTATTAAAAAACAGCACATTTTATTGACAGTGCAAAAAAAAAAAAAATTCCAATAACTGATTTGGGACTGATTTCAAAACTATAATCAGTCTGCTTTCAAAAGTTAGAAGACTAAGTAAATTAAAGAAAATCTATTGAGAGAATGAAATTCTGAGGATTTGGACAGTTTTAGTTCTCTTATCGAATATCAGAATTACTCAATTAGTTTTTGTATTGCATCTTTAAATCATTTGTATTGGAGTTGCGGTAATTTTTTTTCCAGTTTCGCTTTGATACCAAAATACCTGAATAATGCAACCTGGATATCCAGCGACACAATCAACAACCTTGGCAATCTAATTAGATGCCCTGCAACAGTTGTACCAAGAAATAAAAACAGATAATGCTTAGTTTTGAAGACCATTTTCAGTGAGGTGTTAATTGAACATTATGTTTCTTAATATGTGTGGTGTAGAATGGCATGGCAACATACTGAGAGTCGTCTAGAATTTTGGTAACCTAATTGAGCTACATGCGTGGGATATTTAAAGAGAGACTCTCATGTCCAGTTATGAGAGTTCTCAGTGGCTAAAAGCAGTCTCCTTGTGATACTTGGACCCGACCCTTTGATTGAGCACCACCTAAAGGATGTGGAGCATTCCATCAATAAATGTCGAGCAGATGGTCAAGACCCTGCAGAGATTTGTGGCTAATAAAAACAAACTCTTGAAATCATTTCTGAAAATAGCCTGTATCCATTGCAGACTGTCTGACAGGTTCACTGCTCTTTGGTCTTGGTGAACGTGTACCCTACGTAGTTGAACCTATGTAGCGCCAGTTTAGCCTGCTGTGCAAACACAAGTTGCAGTGTTTACAGCTTGCTACACAAAGCGTGTTTGATTGAATGCTGAAGACGTGATTGTTTTTTTTTAATCATTTGTGAGGATTTAAACTTTGAAATTGACTCCTAAGCAGATCAGAGGAAGGATGGTGATTCATGGTGCAGTCACTCTTCTATATTGTGTCTCTGCCTGTATTTTTAGACAGCTGCCTGGCTCCAATACGGACTCTGTTTTCACTGGCATAGTTTGGACACCACAACTTGAAAAGCATCTCCTTAACCCCCGCCGTTCTGTCGACACACACACACGTACACATACTGTATGCACAGATATTCAACCATTTGTCAGGCCAAGGTTATGTGTGCGCTATCAGCTTGTAATGAGGAGTAGGGCACACTGCCTTTTCTTGTCTTAAAGTCTCTAATAAACCTGACAACCCCCTTTATCTTCTGCTGTCTTAAATAACTTTCATTAAATTAAAACTTTTTTTTTTCCACCATCCTTGGAATGAACACAATATGTCATCAAATCTGAGAAACAAACGCATTCAAATAGACCGGAGCACGTAAGCTAATTGGTTGCAGGTACAAGACTTAATTATCCATGCTTTGTCCTATTGCTTATGTTTTTGCCACTATGTGAGTCTTTGATAAGATGGTAAGTTAATTAGGGTGGTGAACATGGTCTAACAGTTCAGTGAGAGGAGAGGGGAGGACAAATGGGCCTTGACACATAGCCAGGGATGTGAGGAGGAGGCGGTGACAGATGATGGAGGACAGACAGGGGAGGAGAGCTGTTTGATGAAGGTGGCGGGAGAGCCGTGCAAAAGCTGGATCGGGCCGCAGGGATTTCCCCCGAGTTCACTTTTAGCGGCACGGCATGTTAAATCAACATGCACATTATCATGCCGCAGATGTATAGCAGTCAGCTGACACAGTAAACCATTTAAAAATGTTGAAGGGTGCTAACGTGTGCTTTTAAAGGCAGGAGGAGGCTTGGATGTCAAAGATATGTTCTTTGGGTCACATTGTAAGCCCCACACACAAAATTAATTGCAACTCCTCTGCATGTCTGACATCAAGACGAGTGTTTCATAGTTTTATTTAATTGCTCGGTCATTAAAGAGCTGGCAAGTAAAGTAAGGAGGTGCATAATTTTGTTTGAGGGTGGATGTCTGTTATCAGAATGAAACAAGCGAGTTAAAAAAGTAGCGGGGGACGAGGTCGTGTAGAGAGGAGAAGGAATGAAACAAAGATGGAGTGGCTTAATTCATTGAACTGCATTTTGGAGAGTCAGGCAGGTGACACAGAAGCATAAAAAGTCTTTGTTTTTCCGAAAAGTACTGATGTAGGCCATGTGGGGGGTGTCACCCTGCATGCGTCTGTCTTTGAAAGCTTTTCTTTGCTGCTGTCAGTGCACAAGTTAAAAGAAGGTTAGAATTTAAGTGGCCGTTTAAATTAGTTACCGTATTTCTCAGAGTACAAGTCGACCTCGCTTTTAATTCGACACCACCTTTTTTTCTTTTTTTTTTTTCCTGTGGGTCAATTTTACAAAAACACGATTATAAGTCTACCACTGACTTTAGTGGTTCATCGATCATGGCTGTCCAATTATAACACATTGTGTGTGTTATTATAATGACAAAATTACAGCACATTTAGACGCATTTCTTTATTGTATATCGAATAACGTACTATTGTGGTTATGGGAGTGAGAATTTGGGGCGGAAACTTGACAAGTACGAGGCAATGTGCGCATAGGCTTTAATGCTGAAACTAATGTTGCGACAATCAAATTACAAATTACAAATTAGGAATCTAAATTACAAATTAGGAATCTGTGTGTATGCGTGTTCTTTGCTAATTGTGGTCCCTATCCCACGCTAATCTCATGAGTTCACTTTATACAAATGTACAGTATATTATATCAATATTTACGTTTTTGTCCTTAAGAGCATACTATTTAGAATTGGTGTAAAACCGGTGAAAAATTATTTCACCGTGGCAACGTTTTTAAAAAAGGCTGCAACCCACTAATATATACTGCATTAAATCAATGGAATAGTCACATCAATGCAGATCCACACACACACGATTGGTAGTCCACCAACTAATTAAAGAGAGAAAAGAAAATCACATAGGTGTGCTATTCCGTTAAATTTTAAATGGTGGATACAAAACAAATGTTTTTCTTCTCTGGCAAAAGTGGTGATTGAATTCAGTGAAACCAGTAATACAGTGATGAGCATAGCAGTAGATGTGTGAGAGTCCATGTAACTCATTTTCTGTTTTACATGTTCATTTGCTCAAGTCAATGCTATTAACCAAGAGTTGTCTAGGCAAATATAGTTTCGATGACAAAAAAATAAAACAGGCTGTTATTATTTTGGTAGTCATCTAATTATCATTTCTTCAATGTCTATCCGCAAATATTTTCTGGATTGTAACACAAGCGCACTCACTCACATTGACGTTATGCATGTTGTTGTTTGTTTTGTAAATGAAGTGACGCATGATCTCTTTCAGGGATCAAAGTTGGAACCCAGCTTTTTGCGATGCTGCCATGTGCCATGTGGCGGCCGCCCCATCGACTATGCTTTTAACATCGGCAACAAACTGCTTCTTGACATCCGACGCCACATCAGGAAATACTACTCTGTGAGTATTTCTGTTTGCTGTCCAGTACACTTGTGTGCCGTCTCTTCTGATAAATCACTGCAATGATTCACACACCTACTGCCTGGAAGGCCTTAAATCCATTTCAGTTTCAACATGGCTTGACATGAACAATGCAGTAAGTTACAAGACCATGCTCATTTGTATCCGCAATGTTATTTTCTAATGAATGGTTGAATAAATGTGTATGCGTTTCTTCAAACAAAGATGTATTTAAATATTCCTCATGTGTAAAAATTGAGGCAGCTCCTGCAGTAATGTTAAGGGAAGCAATCAGAAAATATCTTGGACAAAAAAATGAAGCAAACCCCAGCAGGGGCACTGCGCTGACATTTTCCACCAAAGAGCACATTATGCTTGCAAAAATAAGAGAGCACCAGTTATATTTGTTTGGATTGTGAGCCATGAAAATACTCAAATGCCAATTTTAACTTTTAAATAGCAAGTTTGTCCCTTTCCTTGCCAGTATGTAATTTCAACACTTTATCTCTTAGTGTTGGTCAATAGAAAATCAGGTATGACGAATATGCTGCTGTACTTTTTGTTCCATGACTGGCCGATTCACTAGTGGAGGGACAGATATGGAAAAGTAGAATGTCTTTATACGCAAAAATCCAATGTAATCACAGCGAGCCACTTGACTTGGAAACTAGACTCAGAAATTATACTCTGAAACTAGACTCTGAATGCTGACTCAGAATCTAGAATGGCTGTTTCTGCACTTCACTTGACGTTCTGACAGTGTGTCAGGAGAACCTAGCGCTTGAATATTGTCAGTCATCAAACATATGACCTAATAAAACAAATTAAATAACCATAGCAACTCAATGACTACTGATATCACAGACATATTAGTATTAGCAGCGCCATTGTGTACTGTGACCGTGACGTTGCCGTGTTTTTATTTGCCTTTACCATTGTGGCTTAAAAGAATAACGTCACAACTTTATAGGGGCAGTCAAATCCCAATAGCTAAAAATGAACCCACATTTCCCTTACTTCTACTATTATTGCCGGTCAACTGTGTTCACACTGCATCTCAGTTGATGATGCAGAAGTTGTCCCATCCATGTGCTGAGTTTGTTGTGCTATCCTCAATACCCACACATACACACATTCCTCCGCCTTTTTTCCCTCAGGAATCTCTGGCAACTTCTTAGATGTCGGACCTGAGAGAGTGGAATGCACTGTCTTTAAAATTGTGTGTGTAAAAGTGCACGCGCGTGTGTGTATGTGTTACTCTCCCACAGTGCTGAACAGAAATCAATTATTGGAGTGAATGTGTGGGGAACGAGTCCCTCTCAACTCCTTTGTCACAATGTGTGAAACAGCTGCTACCGCTGAATACTTACACCTCACACAGCAACACACACTCTTTGACGCAGGCACGCACACACTAGTGATGGCTGAACCGCAGCGGACACAGCACACACAGCGGGGCAATGAAGAGGGGTAATATTGTGTAATTAAGGATTCCTTTCAGGCTGAGGGAGAGATCAAATAGAGCTGTTTGTCTGGCAAGAGAGGCAAAGCTTTGCACTTGTTTGTGTGTGTGCGTGCGCGCGTGTGCGTCTGGGGTCGCCAGTAACTCGTCTGCTTTTGTGTTGGCATCCTCAACCACAGGGACATTAATCATTAGCGAATCCCCCCACTCCCCAATCATTATTAATAAACCTGTACCCTGAGAATAAGCAAACATGGTGTTCTCTTTCTTGGGTCCTGCTGTCTTTGCAAAATGAGAGATTCATTGAACCAACCCGTTCTTCTTTTTGTAACCCCTCCCATCAAAGCGGCGTTGCCATGGCATTTAACAAATTATTGCAATTACCCTCAATGTGTGGGTCGCCCCTGGAAACCGGCTGAGGGGCAATACAAGAAGTGGTGAAGGGAGAGAGGAGAGGAGAAAGGGTGAATAAAGACAGGAGAAGGTGATAATCCTGTTTCGAACAAAAGGTCAAAGTGTTGAATTGAGAAGCTTTGATTAAGCGCAGGGTACAAAGTGGAACCGTTTGAGTTCTATTCAGTGTGTGCGCGAGCTTAAGTGTGTGTGGGGTTGCATGTGTTAGTAAAGTAGATCGATTTTAGAGCTTTGCGATTGGAGCTGCCAATTTTGCCAGCCAACTGTTTTCGGGTGCAAGTGGAATCCACTGATACAGGAGTCATGCTGGCTCTGTGTTAGCATTAACAATAGAGCTCAAACAATTATTCTATCAGAGGAACATCAAAAAGCTTCTGTCTTCATTTTTACTGATTTTCTTCTCTTTTTCTACTCACGAGGGGCAAAATACACTTTGCCAGCCTGCAAACTGGGGGTAGGAATCCCAGATTATGACATATACAAGGTTTGCTATCCACAAATTCACCTATTTTTACAAACTCGCTGAAAAACTCATCTGTTTGCAGATTTTTTGCCTATTTTGGTCCTCTTTGTGGAATGTTTCAAGCCATTGCCAAAGTTGGTGTCACACAATTACGTTGGAAAGATAATTATTGAAAGACTTTGAGCTGTATATGTCTGTATGTATGGAGTAAGATTGCTGTCAAAAAGATGTATGCTTGTTTCAGAATTTGTACGAGTACTATAAATTGTGTTGAGTTTACGAATTGAAAACTTGCGAGTGCAAGTTGGAATACAAGTCTTGTTTGCACGACAGTGACCTCGCGAGACACGACTTCACATCTTTGCATGAATCTCTCCTTTGGATCTGATCTTGGATTTGAGTTGAATCATTCACCCCCCGCATGCGTAAAGCTAGAAAATGGCCAAAATGAATGTAAACGCCAAACAGAAGCTTTCAATAACTCATCAGGCTTAAATTGTAAGAATAATGTTCTATATAACGTATAATATATACGTATAATATATACGTATAATATATACGTATAATATAAACGTATAATATAACGTATATTCAGTGATGCTCAGCTTAAGATTTTGTGGGCCATTTGTGACCACTTTTTTTAGAAAATGGCATCATTTTGCGAAGCTTCTCAATAACAGCTAGTGACTTCTGCCGGGAGAAACAAGCACTGCAGTTGATTTTGAAAAACACATTCGCGTTGCACAATGCACACACAAACGCTGAAGTGGAACCCTATTACAAACAGAAGATTAATTACCTACAAATAAAGATTTGTGTATTATTTATTTTTTACTTATTTATTGTTGTGGTTATGTGGCAGTTAATCTCTTAATCTAATGACGCACCAAATTATAATCATTATTAATGATTTTCAAATGTGGATTTGGAGTCACGTGTCATTAGCTTGCAAGCTACGGTCATAAGCCTGTCAGTCCAAATTCATAAAATAATTGACGAAAAAATTGGACATTAATGCAAAGAATCATCTGCACGAATCCAAGGGAGAGATTCATGGAAAGGCAAAGTCGTGTCACTTGAGGTCATTGTATTCCAAATACCTTGCACTCACAAGTTTTCAATTCATAAATTCAAGACAATTGGTCATACTCAAATGAAAACAAGAAAAAAAATAAATACAGCCCATATGATGCATATGGGACCTCTGACAATAAAGTTATCGTATAATATCAATAATAATTTCCTGAATCACAAAAACCCTAACCCTGATTAGCATGACTCCTCCTTGCGACTTCTTCATCCCAAATTATTTCCATCACGTCTCGCCATTAAGTCTCTACCAACATCAGTACACCACCATTAAATAATCTTATTCAACTGCTGATTAAGGACGCAAAGAAGCAGATCATCAATTACTCTGTCATTGTATGATATGAAAAAAGTCACCGCTAACTTGAGGACAGGACATAATAATAAGAAGAATGTCATACTATTGTCATTGGTTGACATAAAGGAAATTGCTTAAGGTCCCTGGATAACCTGCACAATAATGCTCCACAAAAGTAGAAAATTGCTCCTCGAATTAGGTCAGTTACATCACAAAACTGCAAAAAAATAAATATTTAGAGCCATGTACGGATATGAACAATAAACAGCTTGGATGATTCCATTTCCAGCCTTGCCAATCAGATACAGATGTGTTCATTTAATGTTTTTTCTACTTGTAAACATGTTACATTGTTATATTTTACATTAAATTAATAATGTATTTTTGTTATTGTCTAATTAACGAATGGGTGACACTTTGTAAAATTAGTGACACCTTGTGCTATAAAGTGGTCATTAGACCACTGGGTTTTGCAAACACCCATGTGACAAACGAAGGTTTAAGAAGAATTAATGTTTCAAAAATATATTGGGGGGGGGGGGGGGGGGGGGGGCTCAAACTGAACTTGTGTGAATCACAACATACTGAAAGTAACAAAAATTGACTATTGCACTCTGTCAGGATTTCTTGACTTGTATCTATTTTTATTATATAGCTATTTATTCTATTTCAAGTTCTTACTATTAATATGCACCAATGGTGCAGCACTTTGAATTTAGTTGTATACCTATGTGCAATGACAAGAAAAGCATTCTATTCTATCATACTGTATCGGTTTGCATCAAATAAACATAGAAATAGAAACAGAACATCTCAAAAATGCACTTTTGTCAAGCGCCACCTAATTACCTCTTTGTTGATTTTTTTTTCCTTCTTTTTTTGACGGACTTTGATGCATTATGAAAAGGGAAACACGGCTTGACTTGTCTCCTTCAGCCTTTGGATGTGCGCTTGAACAAACCGGCATGGGAGGAAACAAACACTATTATATTCATTATCATTTCTAAATTAATCAGCCAATTAAATGAGAATCGCTACGTTTGCCAGACAGAATCGGCCTTTAAAAAAATTCCCATTGATATTGTGATTGAATAGCTTACTGAATACAACTTTTTAATATACAATATATATATATATATATATATATATATATATATATATATATATATATATATATATATATATGTATATATATATATATGTATATATATATATATATATATATATATATATATATATATATGTATATGTTATGAACAGCGAGCTGTGCAACGGCCGCTTGACATGTCAATCAATGCCAAATTTCACTTTGCATAATAGGCTGGAGTCTTTTTTTCCCACCCATTCACGAACATTACAAGGGAACTACTGTATATCAATAGCATGGAAGTGGGGGGCTAAGACTGAGTTAAATGCCATGAGAGTGACAGACAATCTTTTTACAAGCTACTGGGACAGGATCTTATGATCTATTCAATGGGCACCTCTGCATGAGAGGATAAGCAGTATAGAAAATGGATGACTGTGAAGCAATGCTGCTGTTAAGGCACAAAAATAAGTTCTTTTGAGCTTTACCTAATAGTTTTCCGAGAGTTAGCTCTGTTGACTAACAGATTTTGACAGTTCAGGTTTTGCGTGAACCAACTATGTAGTTCAAAATGGCAAACCAAAGGCTTATTGAGAAAGATGATGGAACATGGAAATAACTCTGTTTTTTCTTTACTGAAAATGTAAATAATGAAAAATGTTCAGCGGACAGAAAGGTTTTTGACAGAAAAGTTATTTCCAGAGACCCTGCCGTGTTCCGTTCTTGCCTTGTTTAGTTAAATTATGTAGAAATCATTTTGGCGTCTGCATGCAGTATGTATCCACTCATATAATTATGCATTTATGGGCCTTTATGCCGCCCACGTCAGACAGTACACCGTCGCTGTCAACTCTGGCAAAATACCTTGATTAGATGGCACCCCACACACCTCTAAAACAAGGAATTCTTGTTTTATATTTCCCTGGCTCTTTGTCTGTTAATCTAATCTATAGATTGAATCAAAACTGACTTGAAAGATACTATACTTCAGTGCCAGCAACTTTGCATAATGACATTAGTCATTTTCACTTTTTAGTCCATTGGAATCACCCCTTTGGGAGGAGTGTTGAGGTTGCAGGTGCCGAGGAGTTTTATTTGGAGTTAGTGAATGGAAGGAAGGAAGTCTGGGCATTGATGACTATGGTTCTTACACTCTGTCATTAGTTGGGTATTAACACCCCCCCTCCCCTCTCCATTTAGTAATAACAGTGCATAAGAACCTAATGGGGGTGGGTGGGCTGCTTGTAGGAGTATAGGCCTATTGAAATAGTCAGGCCACAGCACCTGTCCAGGGTCACTAACTCAACCCTGGGGGGTCCTAACTGTGGCTGCCCACTGTGATGCCTGTATGACAAGTGCATAAGGAAAGATACATTCTATCTGTCCATCCATGTTCTATACCGCTTGTCCTCATTAGGCTTGAGGGTGAGTCAGAAAGAAATCATGAAAAGGATCATTTCCTTCCTCCGTTCCTCAAGCATTTGGGGAAAATGAAGTGCACTTCTCCGGTGCAACCAACAGAATTGCTGCCAATTCAGTCTCTGCTGGATTGTTGTCTGAACAACCGCAATGGTAACTTGAAAAACAAGTAAATTTGACATCGAGAATCTTGTTTGCGTCAAAATCACTTTTAAAAATTAATTCAGGACTGCATGATTTGGACTTGGTGAATGGACTTTCACTTATATAGCGCTTTTCTACCTTGGGTACTCAAAGCGCGTTACACTAACTAGTCATGTACGTACTGATGGCACAGCATCAGGAGCACCTGGGGGTTCAGTGTCTTGCTCAAGGACACCTCAACATGGTCTGGGGATTGAACCTACAGTCTCTCAGCTGGGTGACAACCACTCTACCACCAAGCTGTGCAGCCCCAAATTTATTTATTTATTAAACCGATTTATTAAGTCATTGGAATGTGAAACCATTCGAGTTTGACTTTGACCTTTTTTTTTTTTTTTTTTTTTTTTTTTTTTAAACCTGTGGTTCTCAAATGAACTTTAGAGCAGGGATCACCAACCTTTTTGGAACCTAGAGCTACTTCTTTGGTACTGAATAATACAAAGGGCTATCAGGATCACCTTAATGATTTCTCACAATAATTAATGAAGGGCTGTAAACAGTATGTAAATCAAGTGTAATTTGTAATATAAATGTAATATATTTTACTTATTATAAAATCACCAAATAATCAATCTATCACTTATAAGCAGAACAGGACTAGTCTTTGCAAATATTTCCATACTGTATATTTATCATTTCTTTTTACCAAATTTTGTTATAGTGATCTCTTTGCACAATTCTATTTTTATGGTTAGTATAATAACAGATAAAAATTGGCACATTCAGAATTGAATACATCGAGAGATATTACTATGAATGTAGTTCCAAAGTTTAAAAGTACAGACATTGATGGCGCAACACTCTGTTTCTAGAAAATGCCTTGTGCTATTTAAGGGATACATGTCTAAAAAAATATATATCTTAAAGGAGTACAATGGAAAGAGGTTGAGACCCACCATTTTAAACATTTGATTCAAAGTTGAGTCAAAATGAATAACTTATTCTCATGGGCTTATTCTTATTCGTCATGGGCTGGTGGATGAATAGCAAACATCTACATACAGTATAATTGACACCCGTTATATTGAATTGCAACCCCCTAAACTCTGGAATTGACCAATCGAGAGAAATTTTGATAATATTGATTTATTAAAAAAAAAAAACTGGCATCCTGGAAATAGGTGAATTTCTTCCAGGCGTCCTGCACCAGCAGCCACAGCTTTTCCTCCGTGACCCGTCTTTGAAGACGATGTACAACATGCTGCATACCGTTTCATTCAGAGAATGATTTTTTTTTTTTTTTCCTCACCTCCAAAATATGTTTGAGCAATTCTCTTTCTAAACTGAAATAGGATTGCCTTTGGAGCAATACTGGAGGCAGCAGGACTTTTCAGCCTCAAACTGTGGATGTTATCTACCCTGTCCAGCAGGCATTCAGTGGATGGCGAGACACCTCTCGTTAGATTTCCAATAACAATAACTCCTCTTGTAGCTTCACATTTGATTTATAATAAACCGATTCCGTATCAAATTCCACCTCCTGTTGCAATGGGCATGAATGATGTTTGCTTTTTTTAAAGTGAGCTGGTTATGTTTTAGAGATCTTTAACTTGTTTTTGCAGGGAGCATCAGCGCTCCTCAAGTGGAACTTTTCGTAACCCAGCTTCTGAAATACAATTATCGCACTGCTGCTCCAAACACAAATACCCCACACTCCACATTGACAATTGCACAATATTAAACCATTATAAATACTGCTGATTTGTCCCTACACTGCAGATCTGCTTACGTTTTAGCTTTGACATTATTGTGCTTTTATTGGCTGCAAGTTCTAATTGATTCTTTTATGTTTAAACTTCATTGTGACAAACAGCCAAGATATTGGCTCACCAACTATGTGTGTGTATGTTCCTTAGCTTGCAGACAGACACATTTTGAGTCGTTATCTTGTAACATAAGATTCATATGGTAGTTTATTTTTCAGACTGTCGTTTATTTATACCAGGCATTTAAAAGACGATTTTCAATTAGGGGTGTGAGATTAACATATTATTTGTGATCAATTAATTGGAGTCACTGCAATTGGCTGACAACCAATTCAGGGTGTACCCCACTTACTGCCCAAAGACAGCTGGCATTGGCTCCAGCACCCCTGTGGCCGTCGAGAGAATAAGTGACACCTGGATAATGGATGGACAATTACAGTCATAGCGCTGTTTTTTATTTTAAATTTTTAATTGTGTCAATTTCATTTTTAATCTCTTAACATTATCCTGTGTGTATGCTGTTTAGATACTTTTTTTTTTTTTTTTTTTTTCGGGCTGGGGCTAGGAAAAGAAAGGTCAATTATAGCCTGAAGTGGACATTTATAGACTGTCGCTGTGTTTGATATAACCTGATTGGGTCCTCTTGTAGTAGGGAGGGCAAGTTGAGGAGCAAAAGGTTGGCATTGGAATGGAGGAGCGTGTGAGTTTTCAATCCGCTGCATGGTAGATTGAACTTTAAAAACACCCCACTGTTCCTTTCATAATGGTTACAGCGATATGCATTCTTTGTAAAAAGGGGTCCATACCTCAGAATCTGCTCTTGTTTAGCCTACTGCATAAATGCAAAGCACCTAGCGACGACTGTAGTCACAGCTAACAAAAGCAATAAACATGCGAAAGTAGCAAGACATAGCAAGGCTCGTAGGGACAATTAAGACACAATGTTTGAGGAAGTCCATGACGGACAGGATGGACGATGTTTTATCTTAATGTTAAATTCAAATTATTTGACAATTGACAAAGACGACGGCACTCTTCCTCTTGATGGTTGAAACTAAAGCTTGCAGCCAGCATTTTGGACTATACGCACATACAACAGATGGCAAATTTGTTACATCTGTTAAATAACAAGGACTGTAGCCACTTTTTGTTTTTGCCTATTATAAAAAATACCTGCCCAATAACACAATGTATCTAAATTAAAAAAGGGTGTTTTCTTAGAATGTATGGGTGAAATTAAAATGAGATTTAGATCAATTAATCACATATCTTAATTCATCCCTAATTTTTTTATCTTTTGACAGTGCTTTTCAGTATGTCCAATTTAAGTCACTCAAAATATGCAGCATAGAAGCATTATTCTCACGCAATAAAGAAAACAAATTGAAACACAACATGAACACGCACCACGGCAACAAAAAAAGAGCACTTACTTTTGACGGTGTATTTCCTTTGCTTCTAATAATAAAAGTAAACCCAGGGAATGAAACTGAGGAAAATGGAATAGGACAATCTCTTGATAAGCTACACATCAAAACTAAGGAGCAGTATTTTTAAATATTTAAAAAATTGACAGCGTTCAAACCCAGTAAATCACACCCCACTAAAATCTGTCTGCAGCCCCCCACCACTGAGAACTGTTAAAAATAGACATCATTGAAAATATATGTTTGAAAGTTCAAGTGCTCAGTTATCCGGTGCACTGCCATTTGGGCCTATTTGGAACACTCATGCATTGCTTAAAGTGTGTATCAGTGCAGTTTATCTTTAAAAGAAAAATAATCTTGAATGTAAACCAAATATTCCCAACAGTGGAGCACATATTGTACGGATTATTAATTAAACGGGTTGTGTGTGTGTCTATCTATTCAAGGGCTGGCTGGTATGTGAAGACCAAGCTTGTCAAAATAGGATCAGGCGCTTGCCCATTGCCTTCTCCCGCCATGGACCCATTTGCCCAAGTTGCAGCAGAGCGACCCTCAGGCCTGAGGTAACACTCTCATCTCATCACTGTCTGATTTTGACATGAATCAGCATACACACACACACACACACACTAATTATTGGCAGATTTGTCCAGGCGATGGTGCTGTGGAGCTGAAAAGTCTCCACATGCAAAGAACATGCCTTGATGGATCAATGTTATATTTTACTTCTACACACACGTCATTTGAATTATTGTGTTTGTACACTTTTACAAATCATTGTGTGCATGTTGGTTTTGCTCATTTTCCCAACTAGTTAATGTTATTGACAGTGAAAATATTTGGATGAACAACAACAATAATAATTGCTTTTAAAATATTCTGGATTTAATGAACAAAATTATTGTTTGGTGTTACAAATAATTTAATACTTTTAATAAAACAATACATGGGTTGCAGAGACAAACAACCATTCACACTCACATACACACCTAAGGGTAAATCCGAGTGTCCGATACACCTACCATCCATGTTTTTTGGAAGGTGAGAGGGAGAGACCCCACGCGGGCACAGCGAGAACATGCAAAAACAACACAGGGGCGAGCTGGAATTGAACCCAGAACCTCTGATCTGTGAGGTGGATGTGCTAACCACTTCTCCACCATGCCTGATTCATTACAATACTTCTCCATCTTTATTAGTGATCCCTCGAGATCAGACGAACTCATAACACTGCCACTGTGTTGTTTGGCATTGGTAGCCACCTTCTGAACACTTTGTTAGCTTGACCACTGACTTTAACAACACTCTTCTTAACTTGAGTGTGACTGTCCAGTCTGTCTCTCCCACAGTTGCATTTCTTTTTACCCATTCCCCTAACGCTCCTGTCAATTTTTTTTAATCCACTGCGCTCAATGCTTTGCTGTCTCTGACTCTGTGGCGACAGATTGTAACCCAGAAGCCCAATTTCTGCTGTCACTGTAGCCACTTAGGGGGCTGTTGGTGTACCTGAGGGCTGTGGCACTTTAAACTGCAGGCTGAATAAAAACTCTCCCGCATCCACGTCCATCGTTTCTCTACCAGAAGTGTTGCAGCCTCTCTGCATTTCTCCCAAACATGATGTTTAGCACCACACTTTGTCATTACATATTACTCAGGAGGCCAAAGATAATGAAGATAGCCAGCTGCAGTACTGTTGAGGCAACTGTCTATCCGTTTCTAAACCGTGACATTTTTTTTAATATGGAGTCTAGTTTAAAATGTTTAAATAACATAATGTCTTTGACACAAGTGAGTTTATTGCCATAATATACTTGACCATCAACATCATATATTACTCCTAAAATTAAGATTTTTGTTAGAGACCAAAAGTTCAAAACAAATCCTTTATTTCCACTGTGCCTTGTAAATATGAACGATATTTAGATACTGTCACACGTGTTTACTAAATCTCATAATGTCATACTTCGATCTCATGAGAATTAAAGGCTGTTTTGTTTTGACTGTGCTTTTGGCACATTGGCCCAGGAGTGCAGTGGTGCATTTTCACTGACATTGTATTATACGGCAGCTGTTGCCGGCGTTCACCAGTGTCTGGTGCCCTGTTATGGCAGCGTCTAGCATAAATTAGCCACTATCTATCAGCGGTGGAGCGCCTCATATAAGATGAGCAGCCGGTTTATTTTTCAAAGGCAGTTTAGTAGACATTGAATTACTGCACACAATGATGCTGACAGCCCAGCATGGTTGTTGGTCCTACTGGTCACTTTTTAACCAATCAGACTGATTAAAATGTGCTGTTTCAACCAGTATCATCACTCCTATGGTTCTGACGCCACTTCGTCACATCGAAAACTTTGTCACAGTATCAATTTAAGTTAAAAAAAAAAAAAAAGTAACAAAAAAAGGTCGGGGGGTTGGTCATTCTTAATTAAGTGGAAATGTAATTTGGACTTATACTTTTTTCTCCAAGGGGAAAAAAAAAGTTTTTTATTTTTGTATGAATACCAAAATACTCACATTTTGGTTTTGCAGTTATTAAAGAAAATGGTGAAATATTAGCATTTGGCATCATGTCTTGCATTTTGTTAAGCTATTCGGAAGGAGAAAAGATCTCAGCTGCAGCTGGAGAATGGGCCTTGCCCTCCTTTCGTTTTTGTTTTTGCATACTAGTTCATGAATATTTTTGCTGTAAAATTAAATTGCAGGCATTTTTTTGTATAACAAAATTTGCAAAAATCCTGTCCCGTTCTTGCGGACTCTATCTCATGTGGCATCTTGTCTCGTTCCATCACTCTGTAGTCTTTCACAATAATGATTTCATTTGCCTTTATTTTAGACTATAAAACCAAAACATTTATGTATAGTTTGTTGTAATGCATGTTAATCCATTGCTTGTGTGTTAAAAACATATTTGGAGAAGACCTTAAAAAATTGATCTCATTAAATCGCATTACTTATAAAAATAACCCCCCACCCCAAAAGAGGTCAGCCTTAGTAATTTGTTGACTCGATTTCTACAGCAAGAATTCATGGAGCAATCTAGTTGGTGCTTCCCCCAGGTGGTTGCTGTTGTCCATATTGCCTCGTGATGAATTACTGCTATAGTTCATGCTCATTAGGGTTTAGGTTTGGTGATTGGTTGGTTTGGTGACTGCTACTTTTCCTTGATTCATAAGAATTCTTTTATTTACTTGTTCCTTTGTTGGAAAATAGTCAAGATTTTGATGTTAGTTACCGCGGACATGAACTTTGAACTGAGAGAATTCAACATTCAGATGGTGTTCTGTGGAAGTAATTTGAAGCTCTGTTGTTTTTTTTGTTTTTTTCAGCCACAATATGACTTTGTCAATGTTCTCATGTAAGAGTAATCTACTGTATCATTTGTAGATAATAATGTTATTAATGTAATTCATGAGTGATGAGCCAGAAAGACAATCAGGTTTTCTTGTTACTGCATCTGCCACTGGAATGTAAATACACTTGTTGTTTGGTCCTTTTTTCTGTTTAGCATTATGGTACATTTACCATCACAGCGGGCGCCGCTTGTGCTCGCTTTGCTTCTTCCCTCCCTCCCATCCATCACTCCATCCATCTCAATCTGCCTTTTACTCCTCCGCCCACTCTGGCTGGACCCAGATTCAGAGTGTGATCTGATCTCAATGTAATGGGAGAGTAATAGGCACTCTGCCTTGATTGGTTGGTAATTTGTGGGACTTATGCACAGGTGCAATTTGTAATATTTTCAGTAAATTAAATTTCTTTCTCTTCCCCTCTTGCTCGCCGCTCTTTTCTACCGTCACCAACATCGCTGCCACCCGCCCACATACGCTTAACTCAAATAGCCTTTTTTCACACCCTGTTTCAAATCTCTCCTGACTTTCCCTTTCTTTCCCCTTTTATTCACCGCTTTCTTGCCCCTGCTCTTTTCTTTTCACTTTCTTTCCCTCCCCTCCCTCGTTAGCTCTCCCACTTATTCTTTCCTCCTCGCCGCCCTCCCTCCACAACTCCCTTTTTCTCCCCCTTCGCTTTATTGATGTACGCTCAGGCGCCCATTAGAGCTCCCTTTTTCCCTCTAGTGGAAATTGCACCGTGTTAATTTTCACACAAATTACGGCAATAGCAGGTATCTCTATTTGATACATTATAGCGGGAGCAATCAGAGATAATTGAGTGCCTTTCAGAGGGAGACGGCTGCATTCACCGCTGCCTCAAAGCTGCCCCATTATCGCCTAATCGCTCTTTAAACACTGAATTTTGCCGAACAAAAATTCTTGTCATAATTTTGCTTAAGTGTATTTGGAAATCACAGTCCTTTGAGTGAGGATAATTGAAATCAAATCCCTTTCACTGGAGCTGACATTTCTACATTTCTCCCCAATTGAAATTAATTTCAAAAATTGGGCATGAATATCTTCAAATAGCAGGCAATTATGCCTTTCAATATAGAGAAATTACCGGCGCTGAATGGTTGGAGGCTTGCGGGCGAGAGCACCAGTTAAATGCCTTTGTTTCCCGTCGTGTTTGCCTAGTAAAGATTTACATATATTGACTCATTATGGTGTCTTGTGAAGCTAATCAGCGCGACTAGCTCGAGCGGCAATAAACGCTCATTGCATCTTTAAAAAAAAAAAAGTTTAAAAGCCCACCGGAGTCACAGCTGAGGAAAAATGTATGTTCACCTCTCGCCGTCATCGCTTGCTTCTCACAGCTGCACGAGATTGCTGAATGTTGTTGGCTTAACTAAACTAAACCCGAATCATTTACTGCCCACCCGCAATACAACCCATTTGGGGTTTGTCCCCGCAATCATGTTGTCGCCATGATTGTTTTTTGTTTTGTTTTGTTTTGGAGGGTTTTTTGTCCGATTTACGCAAAGTCGGGATGCACCTAAAAATGATTTTATTTATTGGTTATCCAGCAAATATTTTTGTGGATGGAATAAACCATGAGGTTTTCATTTTCATCCCTTTACTCAATAAGAGGTAATTTTCTCAAATTCACAATGCAAAAAACATTATTTTCTTTGTTCGATTGTTGGTTTGTGCCAAAACATAGAATAGCAGAATACAATTCCCAATATTTAGCCTAAACAAAAGCAGACATTTGTAAATATCTTATTTGATTTAAAAATGATAATGAATCATCTTTCATAGAGAAATAAATCATTGAACATTTAGAAGTTGCCAAAATTCCGTGTAATTTGACAATTGTAGGTCTTTCGATGATTTATACCTTACCAAGAACAATTGTCGATTAGTTGGTTAATAAGATGCCCAAGCCCTTTTGAGTGTATGATAAATATTGGCGAGTTTTTATTATTTTGCTCTGCACAAGTTTCAAGTATTTATTTTTTGTTTTGCAACTCTAGAGGGGTGCGTAATGATTCAGGGATCCATTTGAACTTTTTTTTTTTTTTTTAGGTTCATATTTTTCCTTATGGCATTCCTGTTTTTTCGTAACTGTTATTTGTGCATGCATTTGTGGCGGTGGCGGGGAGAGGTTGAGTCAGTAGGGGATGAAGACAAGCAAGGGGTACAACGTGGTGGGGGTGGCTGCGCTCCCGGGAGAGAGGCAATTTCACAGCTGGTTTGCTCCTTAGGCAGTCAGGCTGAAAATGCTGCAGATTTGTGGAGCAAATTGAAATGGTGTCAGTACGGGAACAAAGCGCTGAGCTGTATGACGAGGCAGTCGTACGTACGTGTATGCCAAGGAAAGGTGAGGTTGAGGTGCTACAAATTCAATAACAACCCTGTAATATTTTAGCCACGCCTTCCTGGCACCTGTCAGTCAATCAGAAAGCAGCCATTGGCTCGTCTATAATCAGCATTATATTGTTTGATTGCGTGTGTGTGATGTTGCTTTTCCTGTATTTAAGTGCATGTTTTTTTTTTCTTCCTTTTCTTTTCAAAATGGCGTGTGATTGCACAACCAATAGCAACCAATAGCGAGGCTCCATCAGTTCTACATGGTTGGGTTGTTGGCTAGGCAGAACATCAGTGGTCAACAGCTGTGCGTTCCATGCATGCAAGCTGATGATGGCCATTAAACACCTCGTCCCCCTCACACACATACACACTCACTCATCATATTTGGCACGGCGCTACATTAGACACTCTTGCCACTTGATTATGCCGCCGCAGTAAAAACTGAAATTACAATTACACCGGTGGTCGATTGGCAGGTATAATGGGTACACGCTCTCTCCAACGGTGACACGCGGGAATTGTCGGGGGATTCTTCCTCCCGGTGGTAATAATAAAGCACTCTGCACACACCTGACGTCGGTGTGGGGTCGGGGCTTAGCGTGCCCTCTCCAGCGTAGCGGGGAAATGACGATCCAATAACTGCAATTAAACATGCAGTATAATGGCTAATCAAATTGACAGCCGCGGCTGTTCGCATTCTTGGCTCACAATGGCTTATCACAACAAACTATTATGAGGGAGGGGATTTCAGGCCTGATCCCTTCTTTTCATTCTCTCTTTCCATCTGTGGCTGATTCTGTTTCTCTTACTATTTCTCTTTACCCTTTATCTTTCTTTCCTGTCCTCCGCTTGCGCGGCTTAGTGTTGCTCATTGTCATCCACCTCCAGTTAATTGCAGTAAAGATAAAAAAACAAGCAATTTGTTTTCTCGCTTCACACAGAGGAACGGAAATGTTCCATGCGTCTCTACTTCCTCATCGTTTAAATGCGTGCAACAATCTTTGAATGAATTGTTTGTATCTGTTTTGCAGTATTCAGAAAAGGCCCTGTACAACCAGATCTGCTTCTACAGGTTCATCTTCGACTGGGACCACGCAGTGACCAAATTTTTACAGGGAGAAGAAAAAAGTAAGTGCATTCAGACATTCACAAATCCTTGCACTTTTAATGTTGCATATTCAAGAGAAAGGGAAAGCATTTGTCAGCTATGTTAAAATTGTTGTTGTTATTCAAAATATATCTAGGAGCCCTTTGCGGCCATGGGGTTCATTTTTCTTAATATAAGTCTTAAAGCACCAACTCTTACCCAAAATCTGCAATCGATTTACCGATTAATCAGTTCCAAATCAGCTCAAATAGTTTAACTGCCATTGTTTTGCCGAAAAACACGGCATAGTCTAAAAAAATGAAAAATCTAAAATAAACATATTACTTGACAAGGCACTTAAATAGAGCTTTATCTACACCTTTGGTTCCCTTAGTACTTTTATCCTGTGTACCCTCAAATCCTTCCGTTCAACCATGAGTACCGCCTCACTCAAATGACTTGATTATACTCCCTAATGAAGATAGCCAGCTGCAGTACTGTTGAGGCTACTGCATATCCACTTCCCACAGTGACAACAGTTTTTTAAAAATATGTCCAGAGTCCAGTATATTTAAATAATATGACTTCTTTGACAGAAGTGAGTTACTTACTTAACCGTCAACATCATTCATCATATGTTACTCCCAAAATTAAGATTTTTGTTTTAGCGCAAAATTTAGATACTGCCAATCCTGCATTCCCAATGTGTTTTGTAAACATGAAATGATACTAATGTTTTTGCCACATTTATTATTTAAGACTGCCTGTCGAAGTATTTAGTAAGTAGAGATGGGATGACATCTCATCCTATGATTTGAAGAGAATAAAACGCCACAAGATTTCTCGTCCCTGCATAGCCTATTATCTGTTATTGTCTGTTTCCAAAGTTAATGCATTTCCAATTAGCATTTACTTTTAATATAGCATTACCTTGTAAATGTTATATTCATTTTTTGCTCTTTGCGTTAGAACTCTGCAGTACTGCTTTGAGAAATGAAATCAAAGCAGTGACGATATGTTTTGAATTTTGATATCCCCATCAATGTTTGCTCTGAAATACTGTAAATGTAACATAGCATTAACAATCAATGGCTCAAAGGAAGCCTGTTACCCAGGCGGCACTTAAAATATTCATCATTGCGGCCCCTTGCACACACAGGGACACACACCAGCAAAGTATGGGCATTGTACATGGGGGGGTTAAGGACATTCATCTCCTCAAGTCAACAGCCCTAATTTAGGAGACGGATTCAATCACACACACGTACAGAATGCAAAATGCTCCAATCACCGGGAGAACGGCGGAAAGAGCCCTCTATCGCTCTCCCCCAGCCCTTCCCTCACTGTCCACCTTTACCGCTCTCTCCCAGTTCGCTCTCTCTCTTAGACAGGCACTCGTTTGGCTGTGTTGATTGAAAACAGGTTTTAGATTTGGAGAAATGATAGGGGAAGTAATGGGCGCGCTGAAGAAAGGATAGCCCTTCTCCTGTAATGGGACATGGAGCGTATATTTCCCCCCTTGGACTCAAATCGACGCTACTCCAGTCTGTGGGTGCGCTCGGGAGGCGGAAGCCACAAGGCCTCTTTACCCATAGTTCTCTCTGATTGATGTCACTTGATTAGAAAGGGCCGCTCCAGCGAGTGATTTATTTATTTGATTAAATATTTATGTATGTATGCCTGAATGCTAGGGCTGTGTGGCAGCCAAGTGTGAGATGGCAGAGGTAAATATAACTTGTAATCAGCAGATGACCACTCAGATGATGGAAGGCGCTAAAATAAAGGGATTGGACCAGTGCAGGTCTACTAACATGATTATAGCCCGCCACTTCTCCTTTCTTATTATATTTTTGTCAAAGCCTAGATGCAAGCAATCATTGCCAATCACTTCTTGACTCACCTCCCTTTATTTTGCTGAGCTCTTCCTTACTTCACTCTTTTATTGTACTTCCCTATGCAACATAATGCACATATTCTCTAAGCAGGCGCTTTTGTCCATTTTACAAATTCAATGAGAATTTGATGTCAAATAAGAATCGTATTTTGGATGTTTTCATCAATGTTGTGCCCGCAGGCACGAGGTAGCCCTCGAGCACCATCGAGCTGTTTGAAAAATAGCTCACCGGCGTGGGATTTTCTAGGAATGAAATATTGATTTTCATCTGTTTCCAAATTAAAATAATACATATCAATAAAAAATACAAACATGTAATATTGATTCAACTGATTTTTTTTCTTGCAGAAATGCGTATCAAACCAATAGTCCGTTGCACAAATTAGTACCCAGTAGTAATGTAGCTCTTTTTTAGATGCTACTTTTTCTGAGCACTTATGTTGAGCGTTGTCATTAGCGCTGTACAAACTTTCCGGCTATCTACATGGATGTAAAAAGTACTGTATGTGCAAAGGCTAATGCTGCGTTCAGACTGAATGCGCAAAATCGTTTTGCCACCCTCTTTTTGGTCGCCGGGTGTTACTGCAGGCATTTCGCTTGTTCGCTTAATTAACGCGAGGGGGGAGCATCACTTTGTTGTGCTGTTTACAGTGCATCAGTAAACGAGAGCACTGCTTTCACTTCTTTTCATAGTAGTAGGGCCGATTTTTTTTTTTTCTCTTACAGCACCTTTATTCTTTTTTGCATTGTGTGTCCCTCACTTTGCGGCATCTGCGGCTGTTGATATTACATTTTGTAGTGAGAAGGATGGTGTGGCGTTAATTGAGAGCAGTTGGGCATGCAGTGGACAAGAGTAGGAACGTGCATATGAATTTAGTTAGTTAGAAGTTAGTTTTTGTGACAGAAAGCCATTTTGTCTCTCCGCTGCTTCCCGGACCTAGCTAGCTAGCACAGCTAACCAGTGACTACCGCTGTTGCCCCCAGTAATGTATGAGTGCTGATACAGCCAAAGTTATCGGGATTCAATTGTCTTCTTACCGAGGCGATGCAAGCAGCGGACGGCCACCACTCATCAGAGCCGAAACGGAGCAAACACAGGCTTGCGTCCGTCTAGAAATGCAGCCGTGCGTTGTGAGGCAGCATGCGCTTGTTAAGTGGTCGTTCGAGTTAGTTCATGTCTGAATAGGAAACTATAACAAGCCCCGAAGGTTGTCTTCATAAACTTTGGTTGGATTTTGAAAAATTCAGTATGGCCGCACGCAACACTCCTGAGGATGGACCACTGCTGGTGGTACCATTTTGATGCCAATTTGTAATTTTTGTATGGGGTGCTACTGCTTATGAATTGAAATCTTATAGAAAGACTTGCGAGCTTTTAGGCGCGGGCTCTCAGAATGCACACAGTGCCAGCATGATGGAATTGTATGTGGCGCTCATGTCCTCATTTCTCTGATTACTGTATTTTGGAGTGGCTCACTGATATATTTTACAATGTAAATGAACTTTGTGGAATTGGGCAGTAGGAGAGATGTCCATATACATTATTAAGGCCCATAGACTCTTGCTTTTTGACAGAGACAAAAGGACAATGATTTTGAATGGACAAATTTCATCAGGTTACCATATTTCTCCGTGTACAACAAGTTTTTGTTTTCCCCCTTTTTTCGGTCCCCATTTATACCCACATAACTTAAACAAATTTTCCACACATCTGTGTTTGAATAACATTAATTTGAATGCGAGATATGTACTATCATGTCATTTACAAGGCTTAAAATGATTATATATACCTCTTTCAATATATATTATTCCCCTGTTTTAGTGCGTACTTTCACTTTCAATTTTGTCAAGCGCCGCCTTTTTGCGTCTTGGTTGTCAACAAGGCCGCATGGATAACACAGTGAACGCAGCGCCAGTGTAATGTGAATGCACTTGAAGCAGTTGTTTGTCCTCCTCGTGATGCAGCCAGCATTCATTTTGCCATAAATACCCAAAGTTGTGCACATCCACCAAGTTTATGATTGTGTGTATAGCCTAAAAAACTGCATTTAATAAACATCATAATGGAATACCTTTCCATGTTCTCTAACCAGAGCACTCAGCTGCTTACCTTGCCACTCTTTATTGAATCAGCTGAAGACATTGTAACTTTTACATGAACCTCTCGGTTTTCGTAATATTCCTGTGTGAACAAGGATGGACTTGTACGTTTGTTCAGTCTGCTCGCTTCATTTATTTAAAATAATGACGTAACAACCTCATGAATGAACTCCTATTAGCTGCAACTGACATACCCCTCTAGCTCGTCCAGTTACAGTAATTACTGTAAGTAAGAATATGGCTGATATAAAAATACACATCTGAGCGTCAGAATTCGGCTTATGTGGATAATGTATCAATCTTTCTTGATTGGTGTCGAATATTAAAAAATGAATATATATTTTTTAAACTTATCGTTTAAAGGATGCACCCATACTTTTGGCCTTCATTTTTTGTGAAAAAGTGTTTCTTATGTATGGCGAATTACGATTATTTGATTTTCCGTCTGTTCTCTCTTCCACGTCTTGTTAAAAAGCATGTTCCAAAACATGCAAATAACAGTGATTTATTATTATTATATATATATTTTTATAAATACACGACTGCAGAATGCTTCAAAGCAAGTATGTCCTATTTGCTGCCAGAACTGTCCTTCAAAATAACTTCAGCTTTAAGCCAGCTCTTCTTCATTAGCTTTATGTTGTGAGATGTGTCACGACAGTTTATCGATGTAGTAATGAACTGACAGTGATCGGAATTGAGGGTTTTATTTTTTTTGGGCCTTTTTATTGCCACTGAAAACATATATACACAGACATGAACACCTTCACGCTGATAGAAAGTATAGGTTTAAGGTGTTATCCTCCGTCCTGTGGCCATAATACCACATATTACTGCATTACACACCCAGGGGCCACATTGCAGAGATTACAGGGATGAGACATACAATTCCATAGTTGTTTTGGAGGGCTTTTTGTGTAATAAAATGCATGTCCTGGAGGATGTTTTTATTATATTTTTTTTACCACTTAACATTTAATCATTTCAATACAATACAATAATTGTCTGTTGAAACCACTAAACACTCCCTGCTTTTATATGTGTCATATGTAAAGCGCCCATCAGTCCTCCACTTTGAATGTGTAGGCCTTGATTTCCTAATCAAGCTCTTATTCCATCCAACTAGCTGACGATGAAATTATTTGTCAATGTTGTACACAAAATAACGTAAAGCTTTTGGCCATCATCTCCATGATCATAATTTAACATCACGAATGCTTTCAGAAAATCATTTCATTGGTGATTTTGCTACCAGCAGTAAATTATTTCTAACTGCATAATTAGAGTCAAACAGACAAACAGTAATGCTAGTACAGTCGCAATTCAGTGGCAATTGCCGGATGTTTATATTTGGAGTTTATAGCCATATCCAAATGCATCTGGTTTTGTTTGTATGTATGCCCAAGAGGCACAATAGACCACATTGAAGTAGAATGGCTTTGGATTGAGCACGATGTTGGAACGAGTGCGTCTTATCTGCATGTGCGTGGCGTTTTCTGCCTGATTGCTGCGGTTGAGTAAAACATGGAGGTAATTTCATCCGCGGTAGGAGAGCTCCTAATAGATTATGCGCACACCATCGTCAGCCCGCTCTAGAAAACACGCCGCCCGTCCCTTGGCATCTCCTGTCGATGAGTTCCAATCATTTCTTGCCACTTTTCATCTTTGCATCTGTTGCCTTTCCTCCTCCCCGGCACATCTTTAAGTATGGGCAGCCTGATTGTGTGTGAAGCGTAATGTAATTTTGACGCATTGATAAAACTAAATTGTCTTTGAGCTGCACTGCTCAAATAGTCCCTTTTACTGGCTTCTGTATTTGGTCTACACACTCCCCCTTTCCCTTCTCTGTTCTCTCCACCTCCTTCCATCTCCTCATCCTCCCTTTCCTTTCTGCGGCATGGCCAAGTCCGTGGGTGCGATTGTCGAATCAATTATTCATTCTGTGCAATTACACTCACACAAAGAAGTTTCCCCCGTGCTCCGAGTGGTGATTAAATTAACTGCTATTCCAGCTGCCCGCCACCACCAGCCTAATAGAATATTCATGTAGGCGGCCGACACGATGGCCGATCTCCATTAACTTCATCATGCTCACTTAATTACAGGCTTGTTATTGTATTTACACCTAGTTAGAGCGTGCAGAGCCCTGACGTGCTCGTGCCCGGCGCTACGAGAGTGCGCGTGGCCGTGTGACGACACCTTGGTTAGAGCGAGGATAAATTCTAATATGCTTACTGTTGCCACACGTGTTTATGTGCATTTTTGCGAGGACGGTTGAAAGTGTTTAAGGAAAACTGTCAAGCCTTACTACTTTTTCATACAGAATTATGGCATAATACAGTGACAACATAATTTTCATGCATGTGTATGTGGGTACCTGATTTTTTTTAAATGTGAAAAAAGTATTTATACTTTACATATTTAAAACAAATACTACTACAGTACACATATTACAAATGATTAAACCTTATACACTAACTGTACCGTAGTCCCTTACCATTCCCATTCACTTTGGCTGTAGTCTCACGAAGAGCCGCGGTTATATTAGCGACACCCCAAAGTCTAATTAAAATGAAGCCTGCAGCTGATCATAGATGATAACAATCAAGGTTTACACTTGAAATTCTAATTTATTACAAAAGAAATCTCTGTAAGATATTTACAACGCTTTGCAGCTGCTCCATTTGCGTCTCCGTCACTGCATGTGTGACTTTGAGGAAGCGCCGTTCTCAGGAACTCCTACAAGACACGTGATTGGCTCCCAGCACGGCCACGGGAGTTGGGGTGGGAGTAGACTACAATTCCTGCCCTGCCCTCCTGCCATCAACCAATGAGGACAAGAGTTGTAGTCTACTCCCGCCTCAACTTGACACGACAGAAGCCAATCACGTGTCTTGAACAACAACTTTGTGTAGTTTACATTGAAATCCGTGGCTGGCAACTCTTAAGTCTGCTACACTTGGTTGTATCAACATTTGAACGTTGCCAAGTTCGACATCGGGAGTCACTGGTTAGCTAGGTAGCTGTGCTTGCTAGTTAGCTGCAGGAAGCAGCATACAAGCCACAAAAGCTTCTGGCTGTCTATTAAAATGTTAGCATTCCTAAAGGTCTAAAAACTACAACAAATTGCCACCAAAATTCACAACAGTCCTGTTCAGATTAAAGCAATGTAACGTAACACTTTAATCATGACTGTAATTAATTAAATCGTAATTAAATTAATTTTCATTCATATTTTTTTTTTCATTGATGCATCATGTTTAAAACCACCTTTAAGTAGGAAAACAAAAGATCAAAGTAGTTCCAATTGTAAAATGGAAATAATGAGATATCACTTGCCAAATTCTTTGATTCGGATAAATCCACAAGGTCTCGTTTGTGTTTTATGATTTGGAATAGTAGATTTACAGTAAATGCATTTTTATGAAAGAAAGAAAAAACAAATTATTCTCTAATGCTTATAGATAACATAGATGTACATATCTAAGCCACTATGTGGCTGGCCTAAAAACACAGTTGGATAAACAAATACCGGAATTCCCCAAATATAAGACGCATATTTTTTTACAAAACATGAAGGCCAAAAATATGGTTGTGTCCTATAAACAGTAACCTAAAAATTAGATATAGTTTTTTTTTCGCCACCATTCAAGGAGGACTGATCTGTCAATTACATAAGCCGGATTTTGATGCACAAATGTGCATTTTTATATCGTCTGTATTTTTACTTGCAATAATTACCATATTGAAATGAGCTAGAGGCGTGGGATGTCAGTTCGCTGTTAGCATTAAGTGCCTGTAGCAGGTAACAACAGCTTGTGTTAGCTGAAGTTATTACGGCATTATTTTCATTTAAAGAAGCAGGAAGACTGAACCAATGTCCAAGTCCGTCCTTGTTCACGCACAGGAATGTTCCTAAAACTGAGAGAGAAAAAAGGTCTGATATCTCCAGTTGATTCAACTAAGAGTGCCCCAATTAGAGCACATGTAAAGGTATTCCATTTGACTCGTTTATTAATTGCTGTCTTTTGGCATATACACACAATCATAAACTTGGTGAAACACGGATGCTGCTCAACTTCGGGTATTTATGGTAAAATGAACTCGAACCGCGTCAGGAGGAAAAGGAAAAGCAACAGCTTCGAGCACATTCAATATTACATACAGTGGGGAGGCATTCACAGACCACTTACAATGTGGGAAATCTAAAACACACTTTACTTATGGATATGAACACAAGAAATATGAATAATTTACAAAAGATGAGATTAATTCTGTTTTGCTATAGTTTTTACTTTGTTGCCAAAGTGTTGGTACAGCTCATACACAGTATCACAGAAAATACCTAAGTTTGACCCCAAAATTAAGGGTACGTCTTATGCGCACGTACGCCTTATTGCGCAGCATTTCTTCATCAACCAATCAATGGTCAGTGGATTCTCACTACATCCATACACAAGCAAACTGTGCCAAAAAAACACACAAATTCTCCCACTGATTGCGGTTTAGTAGATCAACGCCACTATTTACCTGTATTTAAATTTCATCTCACTTTCCCGACTTCTCTTTACTTGCATACTTCTTGAACTTGTTCTCTAGTCTATTTTTGTGCCACTTTTATATCCTTTATCTATTCACTGTTGGTGATTGAGGCAGTGGTGAAGAAAGAGTGAGCGGGGGGGCTGATTTTCTACCTTTTTAGAAATGATGACATGATTGCTATCGCTTGATCATGCATCATCACTCCCACCCCCTTCTATTACCTGGATAAATCTGTGTCTTCCTTTTCCTTCTCCATCCATGTCCCCGTTAGCTTGAGTATGTTCTTGTGATCCTAAGCTGATGCCGTTGAAGTCAACCACGTCTTGCGTGTGCGTTTCTGTGACCTTTGTTCTCATGGCCACTCTGTAAGCTTCTATTTAGACTACACTCACTAATGTAACAGGAAGGAAGGACAAGACAGGAGATATGGCCATATGGACAATTTGGACGTGTGTGTTTACAGCTTCTCGAAATGCATTAAGGTCCCCACATTTACTCTCTATTTCTGTGTTAATGTGTTTAATGAACACCTGCAGTAAGCACTACTTCAAAAAAAGCAACAGACAACCAAAATACTATGGGTTTTATGACACTTAATGCACACTCCCTGAATGCTGTACTGTTGGGAAGATTTAGCGAATGTCAGCCATCCTGTCTGAGATGGTATCAGTCATCTAACAGTGGCCCACCTGAGGGGATAACCCGCGAGGTATCGACTTAGCGCTCGCGTTGGACTTCTGTATTGATCCCTTGTTCCTCTGTGCTTGCGCTGCCATTGAACACTGAGTCCAATTGTGTGATCTCCATCCCAACCCTCAAATTGATAGCATTGCAGGGAAATAGTATCTCCAGGTAAATACTTATTATTCACCACATGTTCCTCAGTTTTATGTTTGAGCCAAGTCATGATAATTCAGGATGACATATGCATTTCTTTCTTCCCCCGCTTCCCCTTTAGGTCGTGCTGGTTGGTGGAATAAAGAAAAGGAGGTGTATCGGAAGCTGAAGGAAGTTCCGGAGAAAGCGCTTGCCGCCAGTGGTTACTCTGAAATTAACCTGGCCAAACTATTCCAAGCCTTCTCCTCCCTCAAGTAAAATGGGACGTAGGACTGTATTTCTTTGTTCATATAATGGTTCTGGTGCTCAATCAATCACACCTCACGTATTGACCCCCATCATCAAGAAAAAAAGGCGAGTAATGACAGACTAGACAAGCGACCGTGTCGCCGCTTGTGTGTGTGTGTGTGTTCGCGCAAAATTGACTTATCCTCAGATATTCAGTATAATCCAAAAATTCCTAATAAGATAATGAAAGCGACCTCGGCCACTCTGACAACTAGATGTCTAAAACCAATGAACACTTGTTCTGATTACTTCCATTCACTCTCCTTTTGTGCGTGTGTGCGCGCGCTTGTGTGCGCGCGTCACAAAGCAGGATTTGACTTAGGTGAGGGTCGGCCACACGCGTTGTCGTCCCCTCAGTCTTTTGTCCCTGTATCGAACAGCAAATCTTCTCCTGCTCCGCCTCTGTTTAACTGTTTTCATCCTTTTTCACTCCCCCACCCAACTTCTCAGATTATTACTTCACATTGTGTTTTTAACGCGTGTCATTTTCTGGCTAGCGATGTAATTACTAGTCATTTGTATTGTGGTTTTCATATTGTTGAGAAGGTCTTTGATACTGAAATAAAAAAAAGATAAAATAAATGAGGTGTTTATTTTGTCATTTGTGTTGCTAGCTACACTCAGTGGTCACATTTGGAAAACAATACTGCTGGAGCATCAATTACTTTTGATTGACAAAGAGAAAGACCTTAACAACATTGTTTATTTAGATTGTAAACACCTCTTTATGAGTCATTATGACCACCATGATCCCAATAATAACAATATAGAATAAATTATATCGCGTACGCTAGTCTCAATAAAAACGTAGTATTATGATTGTCAAGGGAAAATGCTAATCTTGGACTTCTACCCAAGCACTTCTACCTAAAGAAATTACCAGTGAGTACAAGGCAGAAAAACACCTTTATCTACAAAATCTTTTTTTTTTAACAAAATTAGACATTTTGCTCATACTGTAATTCCTTTGGACATATTTTGAAAGGTGATGGCTACGTATAGAAGTAAAAGCAAGCAAGTACTACTCACTCAAGCAGTTTACTGGAGATGAGTTTGATGACCATTCACACGGTAGGACATCTATAACTATTTGGACTATTTGAGAGGAATATTGGTGATGCATTTTCAAAAAAGCAGGCTTATGTCGCAGATATTAGTTTTGAGTTATTGACGAAAATACAAATTTTGACATGTTCAATTTGGGACTCCAAGGCCCAAATCCAACACTTTTGCACTTTTATAACCATACAAACCTTCTATTTCCCCTTTTTTTCACATTTTGATATTCGATCGGCATGCACATACAAACCAGAAACTCAACCTACAAACCAGAAGCTCAGCTCCACACAAGACACAGACTGAAATCCGAAACGTGATTTGAATTTCCTTAGCGAAACATGACTACCTCCGTCTGAGCAACGCTCCCGTTGTAATATAAATAGTGATGACTAGACATTAAAAAAATGTTGGTTTGTTAGAAAACATTTATTTACACCTTTTAGAAAATTTGTAGTGAGTTTTTAAATTGAATAATTGTCAAAACATTACACATGGTCCCTTGACTTCCATTTGCCAGTACTCAAAATGTTCAAATTGTGGTCCAAGTTTATGAAAAGAAGGGATTAGTAGACGATGCGCACAATTAAAAGATCTATGTGCCAAAATGTTTTTTTCTCAAAATGAAGGATTTCAGTTTGACAGCATTCAAATTACTGTGACTTTTTTCTGAGCTACCGCCATCTATTATATATGATCATTTATATCATCTGATTTTGTGAAAACGCAAGACAATTTGGGGATATACTGTAGCTAGCTATTTAGCTAGCTAACTGCACATCACCAGCACTCCAGATAAGCACTGATTCAAATGAAGTTGTTTTTATAGATGAGAAGGATCATTGGCTAGGAATGACTGGCTCACACTGCCAATCAAAACAGAACATTATTACCTTCGAATCAACGCTTGTCCTGGATCTCATCAAACTGTTCGGACGTACCTAATGGCGTAGCATCTGTGCTTATTGCCCACAATCAGGTTCAATTCCCCGTCTTCAGCCCGTTAAGTGTTCTAGCATTTACCACTAAGAATTCTTTTTTTAATACATTCAATTGATGTCCTATTCCAACTCTGTCCTGCTGTTTACATTTCCATAAACCACCCGCGTCACGAATCACTTGAAACCTTTGTGACCTGCAAAGGCAGCATTGAGTGGACAGAGCACTTAAATCATGATTCACGATGAATAGAACATGCTGTGTGCCGGCAAAAGTATATTTAAGTTGCAGGAACTTTACATATTTATTTAATTCTATGATCCCCACCAGCCGCTGAGTCTGTTTTGATTTTATTAATTTATTTTGCTCTTTGGATCTAATCGGCCACATCTCTCAGCAGAGGTCTACTATTCTCACGAGCAGCGCGGGCCTTGTTTTGTCCCGGACCGCCGTAAACCAGTCAAATGGACTCCCTCGCATTAATTCGACCCCGCTAAGCTAATAAGGTCGAACGAGTCTCTTTGTATTGTGCTGTTAAGCTTTATTGCTTGTCGTTTTGACCAGCGATGGACAAGGTAGGCTTTGATGAGGGAATTAGTCCTCCATTCTGCGGCTGTTATTCATAGCGAGCTGGAACTACAAGCGGCCGAGAGGGTGTCAAAAGGAGAGCCGGCCCTATTGCAAAGTGTCTCCCTTGTTGGAGCTGAAAGGGCGGTTATGAGACGATAAACCGCTTAATACACTGAGCTAATTGGATGAGAGCAAGGGAGACGAGGAATTAAGGGGCGACCCGAGAGGGGAGCGGAGTGCCGTGGCCCCCGCTATTCAGCTCTTTCACGGGGCCTGGGGAGGGGAGGCGACGTAGGGGAGTGGGGGCTGTTCATCAAAGCGCATTGGAAGCTCCTCTCCCAGCGACTGAGTGAGTGAGGACTGATCCGGCTGCGGCTGTGGAGTGATTGGGCCTATTCTCCTCTCTGCTAGCAGCGCTGTGTGAAAAATGAGGGCCCGAGAAGCCAAATCAAGTCCACGAGGAGGGCTGAGGGAGGCTTGCAGTGGGAGGGACACCTGGGCTAACCTGTGTAGCATGGGATTGTGGTCTCATGTGGGACATAGCAAATTCCGTGCCGCTGATAAGTCTACTTAAAAAATGAAATCCACGCCACAAATGGGTGCCCCCTCCATCCCTCAACAAAAATAATAGTGAAGACATCTGGTACTGTCATGTGTTTTGGTCGCCACATAAAACAGACACGCACACAATACCTTTTCACACATCCAAGCTCATGTGTCAGAAAATGAAAATTGAGGTATGTTATAACTATATTCTTAATTCCAGTTGACATTATATATAATACATGAAGGTAGCTCAAAAATGGACGTAGTTACAGTAATTTGAATATTGCCAATTTGGATTCCCTGGTTTTGAGAAAAACGCATTTAAAGATTTATCAAATTCATCTTTCATCTAGAAAATGTGCAATTTCTGAAGAATTTGCGAACGCTGAAGGGAGAGGCATTGAATGGTGGAATGATGTGAAATGTTTGAATGGCTTGAATCTGTGAAGTATTCTGAAGATTACAAAGTTGGGACGGTTTGAATAGGCCAAATAATGTAGAAGATACATGGGAAAAACTGAAAAGTGGAATTGTGGGAAAATTTTGAAAAAATGGATACACCCATGGAATGGTGGGAATCGAGGGAACTGATTAAAGTTGGAATGGTATAAATTGGATGAGTAATGGCAAAGAAGGAAGGTTACAAAGTTTTGGTGAGAACAGTGAGAATGAATGAGGAAATATGGGTAATAATATAAAAATAGTTATGAATTATTTGAATGTGTGAATATTAGTCATGATGAAAATGTGAAAGGAATGAATTGAATTATGTATATGTGAAATGGAGAAGCTTCAAATGTGAAACGTTAAATATGCCATTGGGAAGGAATTATGAATTATTATAGGCCAAAAATATGGAATTATGGGAAATCATTAATACTTAAGAAATATTAGAATGATGGAAATGGTCCCTAAGGCGAAATGAATGAGTCAAGTATTGTGAATGTATAATGGGAACGCTCAAAATGTGAAATGTTAAGTCTCCCATTGGAAATGAATATTGGAATATTGAAGTGAAAATATGTAATAATGGGAAATAATAAACTGAATGAATTATTAGAATGATGGGAATGATCCATGAGGTGAAATGATAGAGTTAAATATTATGAATGGGAACTGGAAAAGCTCAAAATGTGAAATGTTATATCTCCCATCGGGAATGAATGGGGAATCCTCCCATTGAAAATGAATTGCTAAATATTAAAGGGTGATAAATATGAAATTATGGGAAAATATTGAAATGTGGAATTGGAATCACTGTGAATGATGGGAATGATTCCTTAAGTTAGATGAATGAGCTAAATAATGAAAATATGAAATGTGAAAGCTGTAAGTATGAAATGTAAAATCACCCAATGTTAAGTCAACGGGATTTTTGGCGTGGAAAACAGGGAATTGTGGGAAATCTGTAAATATTTGGACTGAGAAAAATGGAAGCAGTTGTTGCACGATTAATTGGAATAATACAAAATTGGAATGGTGTGAATCGGATGAACTGAGAATGAGTAGAAACACATCAAAAAATTGGCGGAATTAAAAAAGAGGAAGGCTTTCGCCTTCACACAATAATGTGCATCACCTATTAACGCCTTATTTTTATACACTTCCATTAAAGTTGGAACCTTTTGGCTGCTGGGAAATAAAAAGTGAGACCGTGAGGTTGTTTAAGTTTAAAATTGACATCCCTGTTAAAAATTCATATTTCTGTCAATAAATTAACATTAAATTTTTAATATTTTGTTTGGTTTGTACAAAGCACATACACAAGATATATATTTTTCTTTTTATTCATATGAAGAAAGTACAGAGTTTCTTCCACTCCATCTACTCCATAATGTCTTCAAAATGTGAGTGTATTCCTTTTTTAGTGCAGTGCTTTGCCTGCGTCCCCGACGCATGATTTTTGCCGTGAGACGCATAATTTCAAATCAACGTGAGTCCCCCGGACGGAATGTTTTCATGTAAGGGTGTTGCTTGAGATATTGTGAGACAGTCAAAAATTCCCATCCCTAATTTTTGGAAATCAAAATATTAATCATTGTCCATTTACTCTTTTGTTCAACAAACCTTGACCTCTTACAAATGTTTTTTACAACATAATCCACAATGTTTGTTTTGATCTCGCAGCTCACACTTACTCGTTTTCACTCAAGATCTCATCATGAAATTCCATCTGCATGATCTCGTTACAGAAAAATAAAACCCTCAAAAACCACAATCAGCTAACAATGAGCCAGAAAGTATAAAGTATATCTATTTCTCGGTGGCGGTTCATGTTTGTGCTGGAAAACATATATATATATATATATATATATATATATATATATATATATATATATATATATATATATATATATTAGTGCTGGAGATAGGATAATATCGATATATTGCAATATGAAGTGATGCAATACACATACAGTGGAGCCCTGGTTTATGATGTCCCTGGTTTGCATTTTTTTCTCCTTACTTACGATGTCGCCCGCGGCATTTTATTGTCCCCTCTTTTCTGCATTTTTTTCGCGTGACGACAAAAACTCCTCAAACATGGCGGGCAGCGTGCGTGCATGAGTCGCTCCACGCTCATACGGCTATAGACGCGTCACCACTTTCGTTACTAGAATGCTGGTCTGCGATTGGTTGGTGTCACAGAATTATTTTTTTGTTTTTATGTTTTTACCTGGGGTTTTACACGCATTTGCTATTTAACATAGGTTCAGCAAATTCGCGTTACGATCCCAACCTTGGAACAGATTAATCTCGTAAATCGGGGGCCCACTGTATTGCCATACGACGTTCAGTTTCCAATATATATATGTTATGAAAATAAGTGGTTTTAAAAGTGATATGCGATATATGTTGTTTTTTTTTTTTAATCAAGCCACTCCAGAGTGACTTTCACATTGTATTTTTTTGTCATGTTATGAATCGTATTCTACATGTAAATCATTCCAAGTGCTTCAAAAACACCACATTATACGTTAGACTACATTACCATTCGAGTGAGGCGATGTAGCGGCAGAGGAGGGCAAAAAGCAGAAAAAGAAAACTTTATGATACGAAGATAACATTTGCATCATTTCAGGAATTGTAGTCATATCTCGGGCTTCTGCTTAGTGTTCAAGCCATCTGTAGTAAGCTCCTGGATGTGCTCCGAGAAGCGAAATAATATCCGACTTCAATTATTTCTCAATGAGCAGCCAAATTAACGAGGAATAGAATCTCATGTTGCGTTTGAATCAAATGGGAATTTTGAGAATTCAAGTTTTGCTATGTTTTATTTCGTTTTGCTTCATTTATATACTAATTAATTTTCATAATATGGTGGGAAAAAAAACAAACTGTACAGAAGCAACTGCAACTCAAGGTGTCACTGTATTTGATGAATTATAATTAGATTTCTCTTTGGTTTTTGGCATATTTTTCACAAATACGAGTGACGTCACAGATCTGTTTCGTTTACGGTTGAAGACCAAAAATGGCAGGAAAAGAAGAGTATGAAGTGGTACACAATAGTGGCAAAGTGCTATCTCTATATTTCTGCCACATCAGTGCCATCAGAAAGAGTCCTCAATGCTAGGGACATATTAACATAGTTAAGGGCATGCTTGAAATCCAAAAATATCAACAAGCTTTTTTTCGAAAAAGAATGTATATTGTGTGCTCGTAGATGTCAATGATGTGTGGCTTCTGAAAAAGAATCAATAGAATTTGTCAATTTAATAATTTCTTTGTTTTTTTTCATTGTTCATATATAGATTTTTTTAACAAACATATATATATATATATATATATATATATATATATATATATATATATATATATATATATATAATAATTGATGCAATAGCAGCTGTGTCCCCCGCATGAGGCCTGTGTGAATATGTGAAGACAAGACATAATTTGCCCAATATAACCCCCCCCCTTGTCAATTGTGTTCTGATTCCCTCTTGTTTAGAGTAAATTGAGTGATTAACAGGTGTCGGACCTGTAAAACAAGTCCAGCGAGGAAATAAGCAGAGGCTTTTTCACTGCGGCATTCAATCAAAAGGGGGACTAAATTAATCCTCAGGGTAATTTCACGCGATTTACACGGGCACCAAAGATGGGTCAAATGGAGGAGAATGCGCATTGATTGCTGTAATAGTCCCCACATCAAGTGAAATCCTCTTGGGGGAGTCGGGGGGGATTAACCATACGAGGTGTATGTGTGTGAAAGCCGACTGATGAAGTGGTTTGTTACTTCATTAATGACAAAGAAGACTCACTTCCAGCGACACGGCATTACAGATGTTAAGACCAATTTAGTGGCTCTAAGCCCTTTTTTCAAGGAAGTTTTGTCGCCACCCGCCCAGCTAAAGTGGTGGATCTAATTGAAAACCCCTCGCCTTTGTGCCTCCTTTCACATGGTGGGGATTAAGCTCATGAATATATGGTCTCTATTTTGTCAACTCATCTCAAGAGGAGAGACACCACTGAAGTAGAAGAAAAAAACAGCAAGTTCTTATAACACTTTTTATTAATAGTTCTATAATATTTCACGTCATTTCAGCCCTGAATGCCAAAAGAATCTCATGAAGTTCATTTATTCAGATTAGACATCTCAGTTCTTAGTGAGTGACGGTTGAACATAAATAATGATCTAAAGGTCTAGTAATTCATAAAACACAGCTGAAGTTCTACACAGGGCGACATTCATCACACACTACATCGAGTGCAAATTATCAAAACATGGCCACTTGAAATATACACAAGCTTCCATTTTCTCGTTGGATTTTGTCCTCCTTCTTTACACAATATGTACAGCTTTCTTTCACACAGTCATTTGAGAAGTCCCTGCTCGGCTCGCCTGTCCTCAGGCCGGACTTGGACATGGTGTGTGCCCTGAGGACAGGTGACGAGCAGGAGAGGTGTAATGCTTGTAGAGAAGACTTAAGTCAGGTCTATGGACCATTTTCCTTTGGTTCTGTGTGGGCGGCTTGACATGCCGTGGCAGTGGCCCAGCCCTCATCGATGCCTTCGTGCCACCCTTTTATCAGTGATTTTGTGTTGAAATATTTTCTTTCAGTTCATGCTTCACTATTTAGTTACATTTGATCTGCTATACCAGCCCGTTAGTCGTTGCGGTGCTTTTTGTGGCGTCCATTTTGTTGCACAACATTCCTAAATCAAAATATTGTTTTTAAAATTGCATTGGTGGGCCTGATTGTGTACAGCACCAGTCAAAAGTTTAGAAACTAATCTAGTGGGATTTTATATCATTTGAAAGATTTTCTGAATTGTAGAATAAAACTCGAGTAGTCGAGATTATGAAGACATGTTGTTTTGAATAGATTCATCAAAACCATTTTATAATTGATGTTGCTCCAAATAGACACCTTTTACCCACTTCACAGCTTCATACATTTTGGCATTTTCTCCGTCAACTTTTTTATGTGGATGATGCTGAGGTGGAATGACCTTCATTTTCTAGAGTTTGAAGGTGTCTCCAAACCTTTGACCGGTATTGTGGTTTCTCTGTCCTGGATGAGGTAAAGACATGCCCGCTAAAATACATCTGCACAATCTAATGAGATCCCAAACTATATGTAATACTGTAGAATACTGTTTAGACCAGGGGTGGGTAAACTTTTTGATTCGAGGGCCGCAAAGGGTTCTGAGTTAGGAGCAGATAGATGAAGTGTTTTGATAATCCACCTCAAAAGAGAAAAAAATATGACTTGTGTAGAACACACTTTAATATCAATAGAAATTTAACAAAAGTAGTACAACTGTGTTTTTCAACTTGCATGTATTTAACTATTTTTTAAATGGATTTTCCAATAACTAAAAATTAAATGGACAAAATACTTTTTTTTTTTTTTAAATTATTAAACAGTTACTATTTTAAACACTGATAGTTTTGCTATCCTTCAGGATATCAACTCTCCTCCCTATTGATACATAGTTTCTTCAAGTTTGGTGGGCCAAATTAAAAAGCTTAACACCCCTGGCCCGTAGTTTGCCCATACCTGGCATAGACTGAATACTGTATTGATAATATTCAGTTTTGATTGACCCAGCCTTTGACGAAGCAATATGTTTATGATAGACATATTTTGTGCTGTATAATGAACCATGAGAGCTGTTATAGTACATCATTTTCCTCATAAGGTATTGTGATGTTTAAAAAGTGGTATGCAGTATTTTATAAAGGGATAATTAATTGTTTTAAACATTTTTCACCAGTAAAAAGTTCATATTTTGTCTATAATTAACTTAATAGGTATACATTATTTTTCACAAACAAGTAATACCTTCAGAAACACATTTTGACATTTGCCGTTGACGGAAAATAACATCAAATGTGCTCAAGGCTCAGCTAATGACACAACACCAATGCTAACGAACGAGTTCTGAAACGGTTCACCTGTTTTGTAGCTTTATTCGCGTAACGTTAGCAAGCCAAACCATGATTTGTAGGTCCCTGACTCCTGTGCACGTTTGATGTGATTTTCAGTCGACAGGAAGTGGCAAAATAACTTTTTAAAGGTAGATAAAAAGACAACATTTTACTTCTGAAAATGACTAAATATGTATAAGATCTTCTTTTCTATGATCACAGTCATGATGGTGTTCTTTGAACACTTTAAAAACAGTTGGATTAAAAAAACAAAACAATTATGGGCCCAAAATAGAATCTTCCCATTATTTGGGTATTTTGGTCTGTTTTTATTGTTTTGTTCAAAACAGTCCCAAAAAATGGGACAACCTAAAATATTGGAGTATTAAAACAAGCATGTCAAAGTGACCCAACTATTAGGTTGGTCATTTTTGACCCATAATTGTGTCATTTGGCCCAACTATTTTGAGAGTGTACACAGTCTAAAACAGCCAGGCTAAAAATAAGCATAGTAGGTCTTTTATTTTTTTATTATTTTTTTTTTACCCATATTGGGAAAGCAATTTGGGTCAAAAAAGGACTGACCCATTATTTGGATCAAATATTGGGTCTGTCCTTTTTTTCATCCATAGTTGGGTTATTACAGGGTTTTTTTCTGGCTCTACTGTGTCAAAAAAAGAGTTGGGTCAGAAAATAATCCATTATGGGACAAACAAGGAGTAACCAAAAATTGGGTCAGTCCCGATTTGACCCATAATTGGATTTTTTTAGGTCAATTTGGCCCAATGTTCTGGATTGTTTATACAAAACAAATCCATTTTTAAGGGTTTCTCTCACGAAATGACCCATTTGGGGGTTGTTTTGTGCAGAACAACCATGAACGTTGCGTCAAATTGACCCAAATGTTGGATCCTTTTTCGTAAGCCTACTGTTTTTAGAATGTAAAGACAATTTGTTTGCTACATTCTGGTTTGGGATCTCACGAGATTGTTGTGGCCAGAGAATCTGAAAATGTATGAGCCATCCTCAGAGCGTCATGTGTTTTAGTCAATGTTTGTGTGACTTTGGTCGTGCTGCTATGTTGGGGGTCAAAGAGCTCCAACGTTTCGAGTGGCGGGGGTATCGTAGAACATGTTCAGCACACCTCTTTCCCCGCTGCGCCCGGGGGCAGGATGTTGATCTGGGTGAGCTGGGCTGAGTGTTCCTTGGCCTTGAGGCGCAGGGCGGCGATACTGGATGCCCGACGGTCGGCCGCGGCCGAGGATGAGGGGGCGGAAGAAGGGGTCGGGTCTGGGAGGATGGTGCCGGCGTGGGAGCTGTCGACAGGGGGGGCGGGTTGCCGAAGGAGCGCGGCGGCGGTGGAAGCACTGGTCAGAGGACCCATACTGGAGAAGAGCCTGCGTGCGAAAGATCGGCTTTTAATTCGTCCCCGAGCTGAACCGCCTTTGACAAAACATGAAAGTGTGATGGCAGAAGAGGAGGAAGACACATTTGCCGTTAATTAAGGCTTTCAGTGTCCCTCGTGGCAAATGAGGAGCTAATTGTGACATGTGGTGTTTGCAGCGTCAGCCCTCTTCACAGCTTGTTTTGCAAGATCACACATTTGGTTAATTTATTAAGACATTTGGCAGTGATTACACACCATACTGCGAATGGTTAGCAGTGAAACAAATGCCTAATCAGACCCCCCCAGATAAATAGCAAAGTGCGGAAGCATCTGTCATTAGTCAAAGCGCTTACTGTCATTTCAATGGTGACCTGCCCAGAAAGTGGTTACTGTATGAATGAATAGAAATAAAACAGGTGGCGCTTACCTCCCAAAAGTGGGCCCGATGAACGCCGGGTGGCGAAACATGGCGGCCGTGCCCAGGAAAGTACCCAAGCCCAGCGGGGTGGCGAGAGGTGGCGCCGAACCGTTGTGATGTGGCGGGGCGAGGCCAGGGAAGGCCGCTGCCGCCGCTGCGGCGGCCGTCCATGCCGACTCCAGGGCGGGGTGTGGATGTGGCGGGAAGGGCCCTCCTTCCAGGTAGTGGCTGAGAGGGTGACCTGCCGCCAGAGGGCCCGGGAAGGGGAGGCCTGCCGGGTGGGCTTGGACCCCCGCCTTTTCA
Organism: Hippichthys cyanospilos; assembly: GCF_059441005.1. NCBI lineage: Eukaryota > Metazoa > Chordata > Actinopteri > Syngnathiformes > Syngnathidae > Hippichthys > Hippichthys cyanospilos. Next base: position 5,037,562 of record NC_142387.1, on the reverse strand, counting down.
CGCTTCCTCCACTTGGCCCTGCGGTTCTGAAACCACACCTGGAGGGACACCGGCGAGGTCATTTAACACACTTCAGTAGTATTACCTAGCATGTGCACATACATTTTTGGGGCTGTAGGTCAAGCCAAAATAGAGAACCCATTACCAAAATTAGTCACAAAATAAAATTAAAAAAAAAAAAAAGTATACATTAGTATGCGATCACATGAACGCTGTTGTTATTATTGTTGGTGTTATTATTATGAATAATAATAATAATAATAATAATAATAATAATAATAATAATAATAATAATAATAATAATAATAATAATAATAATAATATTGATGAGCCAAGACAAGAAATGGCTGTAGCAGGGCATTTTTCATTGTGCCTGGAAAATGGGAAACAACAAGCAAGCTGTTAATTAAATTAAAAAAAAGAGAGAAATGAGAAATAACATGGGTTTTGTTATAGTTTGTCTGCAATACAATAGTCGCTTAAATATAATATATAATACAGTATATAATATAACACCCCTTCCTGCAATGCCGTCAGCTTCCATACACGCATATAAGAATAATGGTATCCTTTGTTAAATTCATAATCTTCTGACTGCCAATCAAAACCGTATTTAATTGTAAATGCATTATTTTCTATTGAATCTATCATTCTAGATACAATTTTATATATTCATATCACAGTTGGGTTTAAATAGTTTTGGAGTTTTCCATTTGTTTTTGACCAGTCTTTTTGTTTTTTCAGTTGTATTTATCTTTTTTTGGCTTTGTTTTAGTTAAGTTTTTTTCAGTTTTCTTTTTTTTTTAATGCATAAAAATACTGAATATATTTTCCCTTCAACAAACACACCTGATTCAAATCAGGGCCGTTAACCGAGATTAACGGCATGTTTGATGAGGTCCTCATTTAAATCAGGAGTGTTGTATGAAGGGAAACATCGAAAACAGGCTGGATGGTGGCTCTCGAGGACCGGACTTTGCCACCCGTGTCACATCGGAACTTTGTATTCTGTAGTAAGGTAAACTAAAATTCCCAAACGCATCTTGAGTTTTTAATATTTTCGAAGCTTTTACTTATTCTATTAACGATTTTTTTTTCTATTTTGGTTAGTTTTTGTCATCACAGCAGTGATTAATTACCTTGAAGAATTTTTAACGCCGTTGTCCTTTTCAGGTGGAGGACTGGAATTACGGTAATTACGCGCAAGGTAAACCCTGCCAAATAACACCCCCTTAAATCTAGTCTGTCTAATTAAACCCTGTTTTTTGTAGCCGGGCTTGGGGTAGAGGGGGTGGTTGAGGTAATTAAAAGCTCTGTTGACTAAAGACCCACAAAATTGCCGCTGAACTGGCTCCAATGACAATTAATGCGCTTTAAATTAAATTCTTTAAAGCGACGTCGAGTAAGTGGGAGTATTTAACTTTCCCACGCAGCCTCTCTCGCTGCTGCCCAGTTTGTACTGCAGACGCACAAAGAGCAAAATGTCAACAAGAGCAAAGTGATTGAGCGACAGGGACAGTACACGCACACACTCACGCACTATTCCCAGAGGGCTGTTTAGCATTACATAGCCCCTGGGGAATTTATGAGTTTTTATCACCTCCTGATGGCGCCCGCTAAGTGATTTGTTCACCTACAGCCCCCTAAAGAGACATCTGTTGTATCACCGTCGGCCATTGACCCTCCAACAGTGTTTGAACTGTCTCTGTGGTTATGAGCACCCGCTTTGGACATGCACGCCACGCTTTCAGCGCAATAGCGCAAAAGTGGGCTGGAAGGGAAGGGGGGTGGGGGTGGTAGGAGCAAACACCTTTAATGGCCTCTCATTCTCTCCCGAGTGCAAAGCACGGGATCAATGCAGGTCTAACTGCAATCACAGAATAGGAAATCAAATGGCATTACCCCCCCCCCCCCCCCCTGCACACACACCCTCCCACCCCTTCCTCTGATGGGAATCCAAACAACGCCTTATCCCGACAATATGTTTACTCGTGCACTAAGTGAACGGTTTATGAATCGCTTTAATTGCCGCTAAAAAGCGATCGCGCGCGAGGTAAAGCACCAATAACCGGAAGTGGCCCTTGTCCAGCACACGCTTTGCCTTCGTTGACTCCCGGTTAAACACGTTTATCACAAATAACCGCTGCTAATTGCCCCCCTTCATAAAATACGCGTATATCCGTATATTTCGCTCATCAAAAATAAAAACAAAATCTCAAGATGGAGTTCGTTTTTTTCAAATGTGTTTATATTACCTAGGGACAATATGTTGCCATTTTTTATTACCTGACGTAAAAACTGTTTAAAACTGCCTTTATAAAGGTAATGATCACTTTTGAGTGACATATCTTACAAGTCACAAGCTGATATGCACACATATATACACATACATACATATATACACATACATATATGTATTGCGTTAGAGGTAAAGACACCTACTTGTACTCGGGCTTCGGTGAGATCCAAACGCATGGCAAGCTCTTCCCTGAAAATAAAACAAGAACAAAATTGAAAATAAGAACAAAACTGAAAAAAACTGCGTTTTTATTTGTTTTGTCCTGTCTTGTTGTGCCCTGTCAACAATTCGGTAAAAAAAAAAAAATCTTGATTCTTTTCATTTTACTTCTTCTTATCCCAATTGCGCGAACTGAAAGAAATCATTGCACATGTTCTATTTTCCCTGTCTGCAATAGGTGGAAATAGGCCTAGTGATTGTTGGATTTTTTTTCTTCCCCCCTCCATCCCGGCCCTGTCACTGTAACAACATAATGGCTGGAATAATGACATCCAAACGAGTCTGCCACGCACAAAAGCAATTGAAGCTCCCTTCAGCTGCCGTGCAAATTAGACCCACAAAGTACACTGCGGAAATATGAATACTGTAACTCCAATGTGTTACAAAAAAAAAAAACTGATTTTCACACCATAACGAATGTATAATTTCTTGGAGTTAAGTTCAAACAAACATATATAGTCGTTATTTCGTATACTATAGTTCATATTTTAAAACGTAAACTTACACATTGTTCCCATGCACTGTAATTTGTTGAGTTTTTGTAGTGTTGGGAAGTACTTTCGAATTTATTCTAATGAATACAATTTAATGTGCATGTGCTGTTGTAATTTTTTTTCTCTTTGCATTTATAGTCCTTAATTGCGCGTTGTGACGTTTAAAATGTAAAAAATAAAATAAAACAAATGAGATGATTTAGGACACAATTTGCATGTAGCAAAATAAGATGGCATGTTTTTGGTAATTATATCGTATGTCTTGCACTAAATCCGCATGCCGAATGCTGCGTGCGACGAGGCCGGGGCGTTACCTGGTGAAGACGTCGGGGTAGTGAGTCTTTTGGAAAGCCCTCTCCAGCTCCTCCAGCTGGTAACTGGTGAAGGTAGTCCTGTATCGTCTCTGCTTGCGCTTCATCATGCCTTCCTCCGAGTCACTGCCCGCCGACAGACACACGCTGTCCTCCCCGTCCCTCACGTCCCCTTCCCCGGCGTTCAAGCCCTCCCTCTCCTCGTCTTTGGGCGACGGGCTCGCGGCCGCGTCCCCGCAGCTCTCCTCCTCCGTCTTCACGGCGTCCTCGTCGAACTTCAACGCTCCGAGCTCCACCAGGCCGGGCGCGCCGCCGTCCTCGGAGCCCTCGCCGGGGCTCCGCTCGCCCTCGGCTCGGCTCAGAGACGCGTTCTCTCTGTACGACTTGCTGCGGCTGATGCTCACCTGCGGCGCCTGGATGATCTTGAGGCTCTCGGCGGCGCCTTCAAGGAGGAGCCGCTCGCGCTCCAGCTTGTCCGCCTGCTCCTGGAGGTACTTGCCTCCCGGGCCGTACAGGCGGCGGAGCTTGGGCGGAAGGTGCATGTCGGGGCTCAAGGAAAGCTCTTTGGTCGGCCCTGAGCGGAAATCGCAAAAGCGCTCTGTTCACGCATAATCTTCACACTCGAATGTAATAAGACTTTTGAATATGAAAAGATAGTCGTCCGTTCTGCAGGCATGGGCTTTGTGCTTTGGAATTCACGGTTCAACTCCCGCTTGGACAAAATTACAAAAAAAGATTACAATGCCTGAATTGCTCCTAATTTCGAGATGCCCTTGAGCAAAATCCCCAAAGGTGTTTGCGCACCCCTTTCATTCTGACCGCTCTCCTTGGAAACCTGCGTGTGCGAATTGATGCTATACAGTACGGTGTGAAACACACAATAAGATGCGTGATGTTAAATTTTCCATTGAGAGGTTGTAAAGAGTGCAATAAATATATATATTTTTGGGGATTTCATAGCCCGCCTCCTAAAACATTTTTCCTGAAAAGTAAATATTTTTTGCCAACTTTGCTTATCCAAACACGTTTCTTTTGGAAGTATGTTTTGACTTTATTTAAGCAAAACATAATTAGTTGCCATTTTATCATCAATAAATTGAAATAACTGTCCAACTTTCTAAATTGTTGTTTGACACAACCAAGAATATATTCGGAACCAATTTATGAATTTACTACCATTTTAAATCAAACACCATCGCTATTGAATCATAAGTGCTACCAACAAAATAAGAATATAATAATAATATTATAATAAGATTTGCCTAAAACATATAAAGATAATGCAAAATAAATTCCTCTATGATTTTTGCGCGCAAAACAATTGTCAAAAATGACCGTATTTATGTTTAAAAATATATAATTCATCAATTAAATAAGGTGTAGCCCCGCCCCCTTTAAGGACACCTATAAGGCAAAAAGACATTTCGTATATATTTTGGTCGTCAAATATTACCTTAGGAAAATCTTAGATTTTAGCTTTATTAACTTAAGCAAATTAGGGGAAAAAACACCACGTTATCATGTTGTCAACTATATTTTTTGTGGTCACCAAATACGTGGCTTGCCCCTTTAAGTAAACTTCGCAAGTAAACAGTTTTGAATTTAGAAATGAAAAATAAAACGTACCCTCCGGCGCTTTGTCCATGTCCCCTCTGGCGGGTAAGGCGCCTATGAGTCGGACCCTGCACGGGCTGCGTCTGCCCAGTATGCTGTCAATGCAGTAGGAGGAGAGCAGAGTGGGGGACTTGCTCCCCTTCCTCTCGGCCCTCTCGCGGACGTCCTCGTCAAAGTGGCCGCTCATGTCGACTCGTCTCGGGCCACTTGGTGTGTGGTCTGCCGCGGACAGGACGGGGCTCGTCTGCCTAGCGCCTCGCTGCTTCTGCACAGCTCTGTCTCACACACACACATACACACACACTCTCGCGCGTTCTAACACGCACGTGCTTGCTCGACGGAGGCGCCTTCTGATTGGTCGACGGGCTTAGCGCGCGTGTGTGTAGAGGGAGACTCCGAAGAGCAGCTTTATATATTTTACATTAAGGATAATTTGAGGGGAGGGCTATAAACACGGACATGGACTCCCTTAACCAATGGAATGAACTAGAATTTTAGTTTGACTTTTTTTTTCTATTTTTCTCCATTTGAGGGTTGTTATCGGATAACATATTACCCAATCTGTTACGCATATTTTGATCAATTTAATTAGATGGGACCCATCAAAAATAAAGTCCACAACCTCAGTAGTGCAGGGGTTCAAAGTTCAAAGTTGCCAAGACTTCAGGATGCCATGAATTAAGTCTGTTGTGATTGAAAAAAAATCAATTTCAACAGTGTTGTGGATTTTCCTACAAACCAATTACGTATAATAATAATAACAATAATAATAATAACTATAATAATAATAATTATTATTTATATTATTATTGCTGTTTTAATTAATTTTACTATTATTATTATTATTGTATTATATTATTATAAGGTAATAAGCCTACATGCATATCCATGGATTCTGTAATTGCAAAAAAAAAGGCTTAAAATTGGACGAAAATAAAACATTTTGTATTTTCAGGCAATTGACATTTCTTGTTGAAAAAAATAAGCCTTCCAAATGGGTGTTAATTTTGTCCAGGTTAAAATCTTGATCGAGGGCTTTTCTTCCACCCGTGACAACAAAATAATTGCAGAATTGCACAATTGCTTGCTATATATATATATATATATATATATATATATATATATATATATATATATATATATATATATATATATATATATATATATATATATATATATATATATATATATATATATATAATCAGAGTGCACGATTCATAGGTTCACTGTTAAAATTTTGCCGTGATTTCACTGTAAATTATTGGATAAGTTTTGCATTACTTTCATAGTAATAAATACATCAAAATCCTGCAAATGCATTCACAACAACATACTGATAAATGGATTCTACTGTAGAATAAGAGGAAAGTACTGTAAAATCCAAGGCTGCTGTAATTTACACAGGTATTCATTGTAATATTACAGCTAACTAAAAACTAAAAATAGACACATTTCTTTTTTTTGTTTGTTTCTTTGCTTTATTTTTTTGCTTATTTTTTATTTTATTTTTTTGGACTATACCGAATGAAGCATACCGCAGTCATTGTTTAACATTTTTATCACCATATGATTTTCCTTGCAGCACTGTATGTGGAGATTGTAATGTAGCTATATGTGCAGTCTGTCTGTCACTCGCCATGCTCTCTGCTGGAGACGGGGCTGACTTATTATAAAGTGAGGGTGATGAGATGCCGCAAGGGAAGCCGGGATTGCACGCGGGGACTTCGCCTTGGTTGGGGAGGGTGGCTTTAGATGGAGAATGTAATTTTAAATGAAAGTCTATTTAACCCGCTGTGAATGGCGTGTGACCCCTATCCTCGCCTCAGAGCCCATCACTGTTAAAAGGATCATTTTCAGAATTCAATCCAAAAACTTGAGCAAGCTGCAATTTACTCTGCCCTCTTTCTTTCTTTGCTTGCCTTCTTTCCTCTGCGATAGAAGAAAGAAGGCACAATGTCCAGAAAATTGCTCACATAATTCCCAATTTTCCTTTTTATTTCAGCCACGTCTTATTTTTATCATTTTGTGACTGCTTAGATTAGTTAAGGTTTCGGTTTTTGATTTTGATGGAGTGACATTTAAACCAACACCACCCCGTTCTTCCAAAATTGAAATGAGATTATGTGTCATCTTTTAATGGCCACATGTCCACATATCACTGCTGGTGTCACATTCAAATCGTGGGCAACTTCTAAACTTTCAAGCTTGTTTATTTGGAGGCAATCCAATGTAATGAACGTAATAACAACAGGTTTATAAAATGGTCTTGGCGGTCACAAGCAGAATTGCCTTATGCAGACGGGTATTTAGAGTCGCTCTGTAATTTTCGGGCCACAATTTGATTCATTTATCCGCGCACTGTTATTAACCCTGTGGAAAAAGAGATGTCAGCCGCCATTTCGAGCAGCAGGACATCCGCGCTTTGTTTAAATGCACTAATTACGCGCATACATTATAAGGGGAAAGGAATAGTCCGCATGCGTGCAATTTGCACATTTCACATCTTTTTTGTTGTTGTTGAGTTGGCTTGCAGGTGGCTAGGGACGCCTGGAACCGCGCACAGCATCGACGGGAAGAAAATCACACACACAAGAGGCTATTTAAATGAATTTCCCAAGATGACATGAGATGTGCGTGGCACCGACAAAAGAATCTTCCTATTGTATTTGTAAATTGCATGCTCTGCACCGAGAGGTGCGTTTCAGATTCATATGATAATTGAAATGACATTAAGAAACATACATAATCAATATGACATTTTTATTCATGCATCTCAACCTGTTAGTCCCATTTAGATATGTGTGACCGGCATGATTTATTTTTGATTTGTGGCGAAGTATTGGTGACTATTTCTTGACCAAATATGGAGTGTCTGGCGAGTAAAAAGGATCATGGTTTGACTGCAGGCGATCCTTAAAAGTATTTGCCCTGCATGTCTTTCAAATGGCGCCATCTTATGGTAGGAATAGCAAACGGCCACACAGAACAATATAGAGTTTGTGTTACATTTACTGCTTGAAATTGAGATCTTCTATTGGTTCATTGAAGTGCTACCAGTTTGGTACACACTTGTAAACTTAACTGACCAAAACACTTCACCCCCCCCCCCCCAAAAACAAAACAAAAAAAAAAAAACAACCCAAAACTATTTAGGTCAAAAAGGTACTTGAGTCAATTTGATCCAACTTTGCTTTGAGCCAACGTCCTTCAACTCATGTATATATATATATATATATATATATATATATATATATATATATATATATATATATATATATATATATATATATATATATACACACGTATGTATGCATGTACTTACTGTTTTATGTATTATTTATTCTACTGTATACACTGTATGTCTGATAATGTATGTATGTGCCATGTACTGTATATGTATTTATGTACTATGTGTATGTACAATACTTTATGTATGTACTTTCTACGTACAGTGTGTATCTACAGTAAACTATAAGCTATGTATCAAACATTTGTAGAGTGCGCATGCGTGCATACGCTGCAAATGTGGTCATACGGCTTTTAAGAAAAAAAACAAACTTTATTTGACAACAACGATGTACACAAACTAACTACCGGTCTTACGTACTTCTGGTCCAACGGTCACGCTCGTTGACGTCAGATAGCCATGCGGCCCGCTCTCCGCCTCCCCGTATGACGTCATTGAACACGTGCTCCGCTCCGGGGTGCCAAAGCAGGAAGCCGAGTAGAGGATCGAGGGAGAGGGAGGTGTGAGCGTGTCGAGGAGGGGGAAAGGGAGGCCTTTGGAGGCGCGCGTTCGCAAAGTTAATTAGCGGTTATTAACAGGCCGCATAATGAGTGCGAGAGGGAGTCAATTTAATGACTTTGTTAGCGCCGCGTCGAGAGCGACAGGCAGGCGCGGAGCGAGACAACAAAGGCACGCAGCCATCATGTGTAATTTCCAGTCCTAATGCGCTCTGATCGGAAACAAAGGGCTCTAATTTCGTTCAGCCGACTCGATAATTTGCCTCCTTATGTAAGGAAAATAATGAATGACGTAATGCGTCAACAGGATCGAGTATATCTTTCGAATTGAAAAGACGAGGAAGCGGATATTAATGAGGCAAAGTCACTGGGATTGTGGCCCTGTAATTATTGCTTTCTTTAACTTAAAATATGGCACTCGTGCTTACATTTCTCTGCAATGGACGCAGACATATTTTGGAATACTTGTCCGTATACTTAAAACCCTTCCATCATTGCTATTAAATGTAATCCAAAAAAATAAAATAAACAAAAATATGAAACTGGTTGAATTGATTACTGTATTTGATGAGTCATGACTCATGAGTAAATTCACAATTTAATATAAAATCAAATTAAATGAACACATTTTTTATTAATAACCCAAATTATTTCACTGACCACCTGCAGTCAGGCAAAGGACTCCCAGGGTTCCACGTACCCCACTTTGAGAACCGCTGTTTTATAGCATTGCAAATGTTTGTGGAAAAGAAAATCATTATCACATTTAGTGACTAAATAATCAAGCTCTTTGATGATGACGTGGACTGCGTGGGTCTATTTGACAAATTTCAAAATTATTACGTTTTTAAAGATAGATTAAAACTTGTTGGGTTGCTTTATTCACACACACACACACACACACACACACACACACACACACACACACACACACACATATATATATATATATATATATATATATATATATATATATATATATATATATATATACACACACACACAACCTCACACAAAGGGCTGGTACTAGAAGAATAAAGTGCAACTTCAGGTACTAAAGTTGGTTATTGCCCAAAGTAATTGCTAAATTAATTTACCATATTTTCCGGACTATAAGGCGCACTGCTATGTAAGCCGCTGCAGCAAAATATGAGCCAAAAAAAAAAAAAAACAATTGTCACGGATAAACTGCACGAGACTATAAGCCGTAGGTATTAACATCAAATCTTTACGCAAAAAGATAGTAGTATATGAAGTTTATAATTTTTTTAGTTATTTTTTTTTTTTTTATAATTGTCTGCCAACAGCAACATCCTCGTTTTAACAGACTGAACATGCCTGCATGTTTAGTCCCAACATATTTATAGAAAATGGATGGATGGATGGATATCTCCCTTTGTTTGATGGTTTATTTTAGTGAACATAACACAATCGACATAATTCATAAACAATCATAAATATATAAATAAAATCACATATACTGTGTACGCTATATAAAATTTACACATCACAAAGTTAACCAAAATTTTATACATTCTCTTATCAAATTTAGACATATATATATTTTTAATAATATATTGTTTTAACTCTTTTTAAAGCCATTCTTTCACAGCCATTGATTCACATCTTTTCAGTTCTATTTGATTGTCGTTCCATAAATTTACACCTCAAACAGATACACACATTTGCTTGCTGGTGCCTAGCAAAAATTAAAAAAAAAAAAAAAAAAACACAGATAAGCCGCACTGGACTATAAGCCACAGGGCTCGAAACATGAGGAAAATGTCGCAACTTATAGTCCAAAAAATACAGTAGTACTAGCTGTTTTTAGCCGAAAACCTAAAAAAAAGGGAAAAAATAAATAAGTACCTGGGATTGGATGTCTGGGTATGAAAAATGTAAAAATATGTCTTTTGGATTGAATGAGTGAAGTACAAAGGTAATCAACTACTTTAGGTATTTATCCCTTTCACTGCCAATGACGGCTATAGACGTCAAAGATCCGTTTTTACTGGCCCGGCAGTGAACGAGTTAATAACCCAAATTCTTTCACAGAACGCCTGTAGCCTGGACACAGACCCTCACGGTTCTGCGGACCCCACTATAAAAACCACTCCATTACAGTATATCACAGTGCAATAGTAATAAGCAATAGTTATTTGAACATAAATGGTGTTATAACACTTACCATTTAATCAGGCATGTATTCTTTATCCTCTGCAATGCACAATAAAATAAAAGACATCTTTAATGGTGCCCCAATGCATACACTTAGGTTTTACAGCAGCAAAGTGAAGCACATAAAGAGAAGTCAAAGCAGAACATGCAACAATTACATGGGCTGGGCCGTAATGACACCATTAAAGCTTATCGTGTCCCACTACTGCAGAATGACGGTGTCTTCACGCATGACCTCATCATTCCACAGACGGCTTGAATTATAGGAAAGATGCAAGCGCCATTATCGCCCAGGAGGGGCGATGGGGGGACTCCAAGTCGTCTGCTCGGATTCATGACGGGTTAAAAGGTGATTCAAAAGAGAGAGGCTATTTCACGGCTGCTTTTTGTCTCCTCTGATTACTACCATGATCACATGAATCCAGAGTCTCGCCACCTCCCGGAGATTGTGAGCTTGAAGAGGTCATTTTCATCATCGTCGTCACTAGTTGACCGTCCAAACCTGGCCCTGTGTGTTTTCACAGCCGCGTTGCCCTTTTATTGATTGCGCGCCTTCATTTTAATTCAATTGTGTCGCTGTCAAAAAAAAAGAAACTCGGCGAGAATCATTCGTGTAATGAGATAATCAAAGTAATATATGCAAATCAGTTAGGATGCCATCTTATCAAAACCAGAGTGCCCCCCCCCCCCTTGCCACATACCCCCTTGAGTGTGAAGAAGTCCTTTTATTCACTTAGCGGCAATACCTTGAGCGAATGACACCATGCAAATGACAGTTGATTAGACTAAATTAAGAACCTGACCTTGTCTGAGTTTTATGTAAATGCTCTTTTTTTTTTTTTTTTTACACGCTTCAATGTGATCAAAACATTATTCTACACACTACAGTGCATACTTCTTTGTGGAAAAGAACAACAGCATTGAGTCCTGAATTCCGTGAAAGGCTTGAATGATCCTCTCCACTAACGTGTCTGTACCTTGACCTAGGTGCAATCCCGCTGAGACACAAAGTGCATTGTTAGAACTTCCTTGCTGAGAGGGAGTGCGTCTTCAAGATTGACTGTGTGTGTCGTTACGCGTGCACCGTAACAACACATTGTTTTAAAGGCACTGCAGCCGAGACTTCCTCTCTGTGGGGAGTGCGGCCTGTCGATGGGAAAGGCCTAAATCCAATATAGGTGGCGGAGCCATGCCGCCTCCCGCTGGGGACCCTCAGACTTGCAGGCCAGGATCGAAGAGCCACCCCCCCACTCCTCCAAATTGGTCTGAGAGGCTGTTGAGCAACACCCCCCAAAGCTGAAGCTGACTATGATCTAATGACAGCACTGAGGATGGACGTTTGGAGCTGCATGTGCCCCTGACGCCACATGATTGATGTGCAACTGATTGTTTGCTCTTGAGCGCTTACTTCTTGAGCAGAGATCATTCACCTAAAAATGCTACCAAGTCCAAACAGGAGAAAATAGTCACCGAACCACTACCATTACTATAGAGCAAAACCCTTTGTGGCTTCAAGGCCCTGTTCAACTGTATTTTCCATTCTCCACTTTTTGAATTTTCTTCCTTTCATGGAATGACTGCCGCCCCTTTGCCCCTCCAAATGTGCCCCTTTCATTTCTCTTTTTGTATCTAAAATTCTGCCTACAAAGATGCAATACAATACATACAATACCCTACAATACTTGACTTTGACACAACAGTGTTCATTTAACAAAACGGCTATTATTGTAGTTTTATTTGCATAGGTGCACATAACTTGGACGCAGGTACGCATGCGCAACAGAAATCACTGATGCGTAATGTGGCGTGCTTCACAGCGTGCATTTGCCTACCTACCTATTTTTATCCAAGATGTGCCATGCAAGATTTACCGCTCATATCCCCATCTTATTTGCAGTCATCCTTTATTTAACAAAAATGAAGCGAGGATGTGAATGTAGCGCAAGTTATTGCTAGTGTAAACACTGGATTGGCAGGAAAGGTCCCGGGTGACGATGTAAGTGATGGACTAAACAATTGTTGGCTGTTTCGCTCCCAAAAGAAGAAGTGCTGTTTGGAACAGATCACGCACGACACGCTACTGAATTTGTAGCGCGTGCTCAAAATCAAAACAAAACATGGCATACAGAATGTGAGCAATTGATTAAATCTTCTGATTCCAAAGCAATGTCATCTTGATGGTGATCTTTGTTTTATACCCCCTACCTACCTACCTACCTACCTACCTACCTACCTACCTACCTACCTACCTACCTACCTAACTAGAATTAAACCCAGGACCTCTGAACTCTGAATGTGCAATGCGTTTTCACAGGCAGACTTATATTTCAGAAAATTCAATGATCCCTTGCTACTTTGCGCCTCTCCTATCACGGCCTCAGTGCATTGCTGATTTTTCTTTTCAAAGGACCATTACTTCACAGCAGCAAATAATGCGCTGCAGCACTCCCACGCTCAATCCTAACGTGGTGTCTGAAGGAATCTAACAGCCCGAATACACAATCTTGATGGAGCGGAAGCACTTTTGCTTAAAATTAAACCACTGGTTTTCTACATCTGGCATTATATAAAGTCAAAAACTCTACTCGACTCACTGATGTGCGCTAGAGTGTGGTAGACAAATATGCGGAACTTCCCGTACACGTGAGGAGTGCCAGGGTGTGGGTAGTTAGAGCAGGGATGACTTTCATGCGAAAATGAGGGAGTGGGAGGGGTGTAGGCAGAATTAACCTACTGACTTGCAATGCAAAAATGGGCGGGGACAGGGGTTAGAGCGCTCAGTGCTGCAGCATGAATTGGGCATGCGGAGCCTCACTGAAATTGCTCTGCTATGTGTTAAAATAGAAAATTAGAGTTTGTGCAAAAATGACTGTTTGACCTCCATACTACAGTTAGGCGATCACTGTACATGGAAAAGAAAGCTACGGAGGGTTTTACTAAACAAATTTCACATAATTTATCTATGCACGGCCAGCGCCCATGGAGAGAATGGGTGTGTGATGCTACTTTGCGGTTTTCGGCCCCCATTAACTGCAAAAACTGAGGGATTGCTGTAGTGATATAGTCTATTTCTCCACATAATTACATTTAAATTGATATATGATACATGGATGTAGCTAAAAATTGGCAAAGGTAAAACAATTTGAATGTTGCCAAGAGAAAATCCCTATTTGGGAAAAATGGCTTTAAGATTTTCCCATAATTCCATACACTTCGATTATAATTTCAACCCTATGGCTGCTAGGTAAGGAAAGTTGAGATCTTAAGGTGGTTAGTTTTGTAGAAATCCCCAAATAAACATCTCTGGAGATGGTTTTCAGCAATAACTTAAAGATAACATATACTATACAGTGTACATATATATATATATATATATATATATATATATATATATATATATATATATATATATATATATATATATATATATATATATATATATATATATATATATATATATACACACACACACACACACACACACACACACACACACACACGCACACACACACACACACGATACGACAGGGGAAAAGGGAGTGTTGTTAGGGCAAGTGAGCATTGTTCACATGTTTTCCATTCATTGTGAATGTAGAACCATTAAAAGACAATACTATACAAATATGGGAGACAAAGCTGAGCACCTAATAATCAGAAACTACAAAAACACAACATCATTGACATCGATAATTGCTAAATCCTTTGATTAACTTGTAGGGATTGTCCTTCGAGTGCTTTAGTAATTGTGTGAGTGTGTGTGTCTTTTTTTTTTTTTTTGTAAGCACCAGTCTCTCTTTAAGGCACATCTTTATAACCAAGCAATTCCAAAGCAATTTTCTCTGTGGGAGGAGAGTGTAATTTTCTATTCTGTGACACTGTGATGTGTAAGAAACTAGGAGCTGGCGCTAAAAGGCATTTGCAGTGCGCGTCGTGGTGTGGGTGTGAGTCGTTTTAATGGCCAACGCGGAGGGTGGGGAGTGGGTGCCATGTCAGGGAGGCCGTCGTGTAATGACCCCCAAATAGTGCCCTCCTTGTTAGAGCTATCGTCCTGGAAACGCAAGGCTTTTGAACCAGGAGAGTGCCACACGCCGCAATAATCTTTTATCTTCATATTAAACCATTTGCATAACATTAGGCCATAGATAGGATTCAAAAGGTACTCACGGAGAGAGGGGGCGCATGAGACACTGAGAGGGTGCGCTAACTTGTCCTTGCAAATCTAATCAGTGTTAAATGGAGCTGCCAAATTTGCGTGCACGAGGCGGTGGATGTCTCGTGTCAGGGCTAATTTAACATTTCAACTGCAGCGGTGTGTAACCCAGCTGCAATTACAATATCCAAGCTATTTCTTGTTAGATCCTGAATTCATGGTTCATAACGCAACAGTGAGACGCTTTAGTTGAAGCCAGTGGCATCAAGCCACGTTTCAATTGTCCATCTTCTATCTGGCCCAGATACTTCCATCCATTCATTTTCTTGAGCTGCTTATCCTCATAAGGGTTGCAGGCTTGCTGGTGCCTATCCCAGCTGACTTTGGGCAGTAGGCGGGGGACACCCTGACCTGGCCAATTACTAGGCACACAGAAACTGACCACCCGTTACACTCACACCTAAGGGCAATCGGAATGTCCAATGCATCGACAATGCATGTTTTTTTTTGGAATGTGTGAGGAGGCAGGAGTGCCCGGAGAAAATCCACATGAGCACGGGGAGAACATGCAAACTCCACACAGGTATGCCTGGGGAAATTGGAATTGAACCTGAGACATCTGAACTATGGGGCAGACGTGCTAACCATGTCTTCCAGTGTGCCGCTTCTTCCTTTTACCGTGAGTTTCGATTTGACGGTTGAATTTTGACCAGAGCATCACTAAGAGGGTGTGTAAACTTGTTTTTTTTCACCCAAGTGAACAGAAGTACAGTATATTGTACTGTAGGTGACAATGATGGAAAAACGTTTCAAATATATTTATTTTTGTCTCATAGTTTAAAGTAACAAAAGATTATAGATGCTTTATGACCACTGTAAGAGGAACTGCACTGTCAAAGCAGATTCGCAAACATTGCTTTAGTTAAGTGTCCTTACCAGGCAACTAAGCAGTAGCAATAATTTGGTTAGTTTTGCTTTAGTGTTACAATAATCCACTTTGGAAATGTATTTTGAGTACAACATTTAAATGTAGGAGCGTACCAAGCATGAATCATTCCACACCAGTCCTCCCCTGAACAAGCTGTATCTGTATATTGATGCCTAATCTATGGCGGCAAAGTACTTGTGATGGAAAAATAATAAAGCACTAAAGACCAAGCATCCAGCATATATGCAATTAAGACAAATAAGGGGTCACTAACGTCGCGCTCTCTGGCACCAGTTAGTCCATGTCTAGCTTACTAGTTATAGAACTCGTAAGCTATTTGCAGATCATTGCAAAACTATTGTAAAGAGATTAGGGCTGGGCAATAATATCAATATATTGCATAACGAGGAAACGCAATACACATTGCAATACGACATTCATTTTCCAATATATTGCGTATCGGTTTTGAAATGCCTTATTTTCGCAATATTTGGTTTTTATATCAATCCACTTTTGGAGTGGCTTTTGTATAATAATTTTTGTCATATTGTGAATCGTGTTGTGCATATAAATCATTCCAAGCACTTCGAAAACACCTCATTAAATGTTACAGTAGTGTTGGGGCGGGAGTAATTAAAACTCCTGCCCTCATTAGCCGATGTTCGCGCCGGGAGCATATCGCGTGTCTTGCAGGACACTCCAACTTGATTTCAAGAGTGAGATTGGCACTTTTATAAGACATGTGATTGGCTTCCGGCGCGACCATCGACCATTGAGGGCAGGAGTTTTAATTTACTCCCACCTCAACATCCGCCTCGTGGACCAAGAGGGAAGTTCCAGGCTCAGTCGTAAAACACTCAGGCTGTTGGAAGAACCCAAGCAAAAACATTCACCAGATCGTTGGAAATCTCTTACCTAGATCTTTTTTATAATAAAATGGTATTTCAAGTGTAAACTTTCATTGTTATCGTGTATGCCTATCTTTCACATTAATCCGGCTTCTGGGCGCACCTAACATGATTGCGGCTGCCGGGAAACTTCAGAGGATGGAAAGGGGTAACTGTCCAGTTACTGTATAAGGTTTAATAATTTAAGATGTAAGTAAAGATGTGTACTGCAGTAGTATTTTTTATTTTTTTTTGTGTATGTGTGTGTGTGTGCGCATGTGTGCGTAATGGTGGCTCAGCGGAAGACTGGTTATGATCCTGAGGTTGGAGTTTCGATCCTGTGTGGAGTATGCATGTTGGCCCTGCGCCTTGACCGTGGGTTTTCTCTAGATACTGCGGCCTCCTCCCACATTCCCAAAATTCTGGTCGCTCGTCTTCGTGTGCCCTGCGAGTGGCTGACAACCTGCTCAGGGTGTACCCTTCCTACTGCCTGAAGACAGCTGGGATTGGCACCAGCAAGCCTGCGACCCTTATGAGAGCAAGGAGTTAAGAAAATGAATGGATGGATGGAGGCTTATTGATGTCGCTGATGTCGTAATGATTGCTGTGAAAAATTTAATGAACTCAACAAAGCTTGTGATCGCACACGACTTGTGTATATGAGTCAAAGTGAAACTGTGTGCATGTGATTGCTTGTTTATGCATATTGAGAGACTGCGGCAAGCAAGTGTACCGTTTACGGTTGAGCCATTTGGTTCAGCAGGCATCTAATAACAAAGCATTGCTCGGCCACTTTCGCATGCATAGATACAGGTCTATTTGTCAACAGTTTTTGTTGCTTCTCTTTAAGCACACAGTCGCTTTCCAGATTGCACCAAAATACGTAGAATTCTATCATGAAACTCAGGGATGAAATTAAAATCACCCATTTTTGTCTCCATGCAAGCTGCAGATCAATTTCCGGGAACGGGAACGTGATATTTGGCCGCCATTTGGGCTTTCACGTCTTGCACAGCACCCTAACTGCCTGCCAGCGGGGAGGCCCGGGCCTGACTGCATGCCTCGCCGGAGGAAGCGTTACTTCTGCCGCGGCGAGTTTATTTGCGCCTCGCTAGGAGAATTGCCTTCATTTACCTTTGCCAAACAACACTTGCGAAAGAAACGAAATAGACTGGCCAGGCATGAATGGGAAAGACGAAATTGATTCGGTTTGATACGTGCGCCTGGGGTAGACCCATTTTTGACCGCCTATTTTAAAGACAAATGGGAAAAAGTGTCTTATGCATAACCTTTTTCAGCGCTGCATGTTGTTGTTTAGCAAGAATCAGTTGTCCTTGGTGCACTCTCCACGCCAGCCACAATGTTTGCTACGCTTCTAATGGATCCAATATAAAAAGTATTCTTTAATTTTGATTCACATTGGTCGGAATTAATGTAACATCAAATAATATCACCTATTTTTGCAGACAAAAGTTGATAATACCTAGAAAATAAGGCCACTAGAATACAGAACACATTAAAACAACCTCCAACCTTTTTGGCACCACGGACTGGTCAACGCTTGAGATTTTTACTGCTAACCGGGTGAGAGGGCTCAAAATGTACCAAAACGTATGCTAATTACATTAAATCAATCATAAAACTGAATTACAAAAGCTATTAATTTCAACGGAAATACCTGCTGCACAAACGAAAATGCAGCACTATATAATATGATGAAGACCTAATATTTGCTAGCATGTTATCCACAGTCACAAGTTGTTGGATCAACAAGCAAACTACCGTATTTTCTGCACTAGAAGGCACACCTAAAAGCCTTAATTTTTTTTAAAAAGCTGATGGTGCGCCTTATAATCAGGTGCGCCTTATATATGGATCAATATTGAGATTGGGATTCGTAGATGGGGCATGAACTGATAAAGTAAGGTTTACCTGTTTCTTTTGTGTGTTTACAGTTGAACAAGTTTGGTCATATTGACATTGAGTTATTATGCTATTGAGAGTTTAGAATTATTATTGTTATTACTTTGAGTATTACTATATTGTGATTGAAAAAGTTTTAAAATATGTCATTAATTGAGGGTGCGCCTTATAATCCGGTGCACCTTTTTTATGGAAAAAAGTTTTAAAATATGTCATTAATTGATCCGGTGCGCCTTATAGTGCAGAAAATACTGTAATTTTGGACACATTATCATACATCAACCTTCTTACAAAGAAGGTACAACTTATAGACTCGCCATCCGTAGTGGTGCCTTTCGAGTTTTCTAGCCAGAGGTTTTCCCAGCTGCATTCTGCTTCCTTGTCTTTTGGTTTGTGCTTTAATGTCACAAGCTTATCTACCTCGCGGTTTGAGTATTTCAATTGATTCTTTATTTAATAGTTGTTCTTTTGCAGACTCCATCCCCTGTTTGCCTTGTTGTTTTGTTTGTCACCTTGTTCCGTTGTTCCAGACGAATCACCGTCTCTTTTAGTACTTTGAGTTTTGGTTGTACTTGGCTAATTAAGAGCATAGTTTTGGTTGTACTTTTCCTATTTCCATGTCATTTCCTGACAGGAACGTGGGAGGAAACCGAAGTACCCGGAGAAAACCTGCGCAGGCCCGAAAAGAACTTGCAAGCTCAACACAGGAAGTGTGGAGCTTGTATCAAAGCCACCACGGCCGGGACCTGCTAAACAGTCTTCCACAGCGCCAAACTAGATGCATTTAAATCCATCCAGTTTCTATAGCTGCTCGTAGGCTTGGTGGTGCCTATCCCAGCTGACTTCGGGCAGTAAGCTGGGGACACCCTCAACTGGTTGTCAGCCAATTGCAGGGCACACAGAGAAGAACAACCATCCACACATCTAATCATATGTGAGGACAATTTAGTATGTCCAGTACACCTGCCATGCATGTTTTTGGCGTGTAGGAGAAAGCTGGAGGGCCCGGACAGAACCCAGGCGGGCTCTTGGAAAACATGCAAACTCGACATAGAAAGGCTGGAACAAGATGGATTTGAACTCAGGTCCCTGAGGTATGAGCGGGCGTGCTAACCACTGAACCAACGAGCCGTCCGGTATTTCATTTTTTTTTTTTCTAACTATTCTTTGTTTTGTCAAAGCATTCGTTTCAATTTTTTTTTAATTGATTGCACAATGTAGTCTTCTTGTAATTTGGGAAATCTACTTTTGAGTTATTAATGTTCCTTTTAAATCTTTTATTTGAAAATGCGTTTGAATTGTGTCAATGTACATTTTTTCAGAACAGTATTTAAGTGCTGTCAATAGGTAAAATAATTGAGGGATTAATTAATTAAATTCTGCTGTTAAATTATCCGATTAATCTCTTTTTAATCTCACCTAAAAATTTCGGGCAAAAACTCTCAACCAGTTTAATAGACTATGTCATTGCGACAGATGAAAAAATTGATGTACAACAACCAATGGGGCTGGTTTTTTTTTTTTTTTTTTTTTTTGTGAATCACCAAATAATTAGAAAATAACTAATATATAACATTGTCCATCTTGTCTGTCATGGGCATACTCAAATGTGTGGTCTTTATTTTTGCAGAGAGTTTTGCTACGTCTTGCTACATTAGTGCCTTTGTTGCTTCGGTTACCTGTGACTGCAGTCACAGCTGAGTGCTTTGCATTTATGTGGTAGGCTAAACTTGAGCTGAATCTGTGGTATGCAGACTCCTTCTTACAAAGAATGCATATCGTTTTTCTTTTATCAAATGTGCCATTAGGGTGTTTTTTTAAGTTAAATTTATTGGACTACAGTATAATCACACTAAACGATTACTTTAAAATTGCCCCAAAAGACCGTAGAAATATTTCTTAATTTTGTGCTTCAATTTAAGCACATTTTTAAGCAATTTATAGAGTACGTCTTTACAGAGTCCAAACATTCAACACTCATTTACAGTGTTTTCCAAGAATGAGGGCAAAGGAATGTCTCAAAATAGTTTTCTGACGATAATAAGTAAATAAATAAATAAATAAATAAAGTATCTGGGATTGATTGTTAAGTGAAAATGTATCTTTGGGATTGTATGAGTTATAGGTCTTGTCGAATGCTCATTTTATCGTCTTAATAACATGTGTTTTACCACAATAGTTGCAATTGGACTAGATCTAATGATCTACGTATTTATTACATGCAAATCCTCTGAAACTTGGTTTTTGTTGCAGTAGCATGGAACACTTATGTGTTTGTGTTCCATGCCACCTCTGACCTGTCTGTCCTTTCCCCTCTTTCGCCATAGGCCCACTCTTATTGCGTCACACAGTCTGTGGCTACCTAATTGAAGCCATATTGACAAAGAGAATAAATCCAGCCCCCTCGTCCTCGCACACTGGGCATACACTGGAGTTTGCTCCAGGAGAATGTGGAGAGTCATTCATTTATACCTTGTGTAACTGTTACAACTACTTCAAGGACAGACAGCAGAATGGCTGAATTAAAGGTAAGGCAGCACGTTTTTTCTCCAAAACACTGTCAAGTTTGTTAAAAACAAGTGGGTGCCCCCTAAATCTTAGTCATATAGTATGCATATGAATTTGTATTTTGGAAATTTGGAGGAAAGCATGAATACATGGTTTAACCTTATCAGTTATTTTTTTGTGTAAAAAGTCAAATGAAAAGTGCAATAAACAAACTAGAATGACTTCAAGCGAAGCAGGCAGACTGAAAAACGGGTGGTGTTGCGCTTAACCAATCAGCATGCAGCATTTCATATCTGCCCAGATGTGACCATGGAGATGTTAAATTATTAAAGGAAAAGTCCCAAAACAAAGACACTCAGTCTGTAAAGAGTCCATTAATAAAAGTTAAAAGCTATGTTAACTTTTTTTTTTAGACATAGAGGCTTAAAAAGCGCAGCAAGATACATATGGAACACATTTGTGCACAACAATGACTCAGCAACATTTCTATGCATGCCATTTTTCATAGGTTGGTGGGAGTCAGCGCAGGTTTAGCAATAGTTTTGTCTCATAAAGCAATCATAATTGAAATATCACTAAAAGTGTACACTGGAGGAAGCCAGTTTAATTAGACTCCTAGAACAATCAAACAATGGATGACTGCGCTTTGTTTTATCACAAATCTAATGTGAATCAATATGACAACAATTAAGGAAAATACTTAATGATGAGCCTTCAAAATTTAATTGTAACCAGCATGAACACATTTATCCTGCATTACAATGAAGCGGCGTGGTGTGAGTTTGTCTTGTTGAATTTCTCTTTTGCAGTACTTGTGTGGATTTGGGAACGAATTCTCCTCGGAAGACCCTCGCTGCCCTGGATCTTTACCCGAAGGACAGGTAGGACACAAAAGTTGAATTTGTATTGGGAAATGCTCATTTCCACGATGGCTCCTGAATGCATCACCATATGTCTCTGTAGAATAATCCTCAGGTGTGCCCCTACGGCCTGTATGCTGAGCAGCTGTCTGGCTCCGCCTTCACTTGTCCGCGACCAGCCAATAAGAGGAGGTCTCCCTCTTTTTCTAATATTTACCCACTTTCCATCAGTCAAATGAACTGGATATCTAAGTAATCGGGCTTCATTACAGTTGGCTTTATCGCATTCTCCCATCCGTCAAGCATAAGCCTTTCGTCCCCGTGGCCTGTGGGAATCTGACGGACAAGTGGGACGAGGTGGAACCCGATCCCAACCAGGTAATGTGGAAACACACTAATCAGTTCCTTTATTTATTTTTTTTGTAGAATTCATTACCTTGATCACAGGTGTCCAACTCAAGGCCCGGGCGCCAAATCTAGCCCGCCACTGCATTTTATGTGGCTCGCAAAAGCAAATCTTTTACATTTCCATGACCCTTGCTAATCCCAGTTACAACATTTTAATTTGTCACGTGTAATAAATAATAAAGTTGAGATCTTGCAATATTTTGGGTTTGTTTTGTTATGGTAAGGTCAAAAAGTAAATCAACAAACTGCATTACTTCTGATTTCAAAAGTACTAAGCCATCAATTTGTTGTGAGTAGTAATAATACTACAAGAAAATAAAATGGACCTGGTTTTCCCATCATATCGGCCCAATGAGGAAAGTTGTGGCTACAAAATGGCACGCGACAAAATGAGTTTGACACCTCTGCTAAATGAATATTAATTGCTACTGAACCTTGTTTTTCTGTCTGGGGGGAAAAAAGGGTAAAAGCCGAAACCTGTCCTTTCAGTAATATGTTGTAGTCCCACTATCCTCATATTTCAGATTAATATTGTATTTCTGAAATATGAATAAAGCACAAAAATACACCAGTTTCGTCCATCTCTGGGAGCGCCCATTTTGTTACTTGATGTTGATTTAGAAATTACATCACATTTCCTCAAATGTCATGTCTCATTCGTTTTCTGCGTTTTGTCTTGTGACATTTGGAAACTGAGTTTGGTTTGACTTGACTTCAGCTTTAGGTTTATTTTCATCTTTGTTTTTGCTGTTTGCTAATTTGAGTGAGTACTATGCTACTAACTCTGAAATTATGGCAAGTTTTTGGAGCCCTCGTATTGAACATTCTTTATTTTAGCTGAATCGTGAGATTCTGTTGGTTTTCTCCTATAGCTACGATGGCGGCCATTTTCCATTCCCAAGTCTACAGAGAAGATAGTCGATTTTGTGACGGTGGGTTTACCACTTTGTCCTTTTCAATGTTTCGACTTTAAAAGGAAGGTTTCTGTAATTGATTATGGTGTGTGAATTTTCAGGGTCTGCACACCGTCTGCGGTGCTGGGGATGCTAAATCTCGAAACGGCATTGGCATCCATGTGTACACCTGCAACACTTCCATGATGAACAAGTGAGAATGGACGGATGTTTATTATTTATAGACATCAAAGATCAATTTTACTGGGCTGGCAGTAAATCAGTTACTGAAGTTTGTACTTGTAATGACTTGTATATGCAGGTGTATACACAGGTTAATTATATCTTTGGCAAAGGCATTTAATTGTGCTGGATAGATGAATAATGATACATTATTAATCAAATACTGATGTGATATGATATGAATACTGTACAAATATCCAAATCAGCTTACTGAAATTGGGAATCACTTTATTGAAACTATTGCCTCAACATAGCACTCTGACAGTGTCAATCTCGATTTAGGACTACTATCTTGGAACAGGCAGACCGAGTATATCGTTAAATTGAAAAGATGGACCCACTGTTGTTTCTTGTTTCCTGTGTTCCAGATGCTTCAACAACTCCGATGGAGACTTTCTGATCGGTGAGCAAAATATAAAGGAGGGATGTTTACACCATTATCTGACACGGGAACACTGATTGCTCAATTCTGAGCGCGCTTAGTCCCTCATGTTTTCTTTTTGCCGGTCCATCTACTGTTTGTCTCGATAGTGCCACAGCGGGGCGAGCTCTTGATCACCACAGAGTTTGGCAAGATGATGGTCGAGCCCAACGAGATCTGTGTCATTCAGGTACATTTTCTTGCTGGTTTTTGCAATCTCCTGACACTTTTTTGGACATTTATTGAGAGGTTGAATTGTTTGCACAATATGGACTAAGTATTCTGACACACATTTCAGGGCTATAGAGATACACCTGTCAATCTTTGATTGTCGTAAGAAAACATTTTTATGCTACTTTTCATCTGGAATCAAAATACAATCTTGATTTTCTCCTAATGAATTTTAATGGGAAAAATAAACCCAACAAAGATTTAACAAAAGATTTGATTTACTGTATTTTCCGCACTATAAGGCACACCGGATTATAAGGCGCACCCTCAATAAATGACATATTTTAAAACGTTTTCCATATATAAGGCACACCGGATTATAAGGCGTACCCTCAATTAATGACACGTTTTAAAACTTTTTCAATCACAATGTAGTAATACTCAAAGTAATAACAATAATAACTCAAATAATAATTCTAAACTCTCAATAGCATAATAACTCATTGTCAATATGACCAACCTTTTTCAACTGTAAACACACAAAAGAAACAGGTGAAGCTTACTTTATCAGTTCATTCCCCATCTACCAACCCCAATCTCAATTTTGATGCATATATAAGGCGCACCTGATTATAAGGCGCACCATCAGCTTTTTAAAAAAATTGGGCTTTTAGGTGCGCCTTATGGTGCGGAAAATACGGTATTTAAAAAAAAAATCCTGTGGAAATAATTCAAAAGGCAAAAGCAATGACTTCTAATTTAAAATCAGTTATAATAGGAACATAGCATTTATAGCTTGTGCGTATTTTGCTTAAAGTTATAGTCCATTTGTCATTTTTTGCAGTAAAACAGGAAATCTTCTGTGTATATTTAATTTGCTAACTAAATTATTCTAATCATGTACAATTGATATCTTTAAAAGCATTTTTTTTTTTACTTGCCATTGACTGAAAATGACATCCTATGCTCAAGACTCAGTTAAGTTACATGACAAGTAACATTCATAAGCTCTTTACCGGAGCCTTCAGTGCATGCTGTCATGAAAAAAAACAAAACATATATATATATATATATATATATATATATATATATATATATATATATATATATATATATATATATATATATATATATATATATATAAATACATAAATACATAAATATATATAAATACACGCACACACACACGCACACCTACACACACACACACACAGTGGCGGGCCGTGACTTACGCCTTGATGTGATGTCAGACTCTCCATAAATAGCCCCCCCCATGCACACGTACGCATTACTGGGCTACACAGACTATTTTCCGGAGCTTTTAAACATCACTAAACCTGCATTATACGTGATGCTGTCAAAACTTTAAAAAATTAATAATAATTTAAAATAAATATCCACAAAATTTTATGAAGTCCAAATTACAAATCGCAGTTTAATATAAGAGGAACGTCATTTTATTTATTTACTATAAATTGAATATGAATGAAATAAAATAGCACAAATGTATTAAAAATTAAATAATAAATAAAGAAAAACCTTGCACTCACTAAAACAAACGGTGGTCAAAATCAATCAGTCTTTTCAATATCTTTGATTTTTCTTCACCTTTTCTTTATGGAGGGCTCTTTCTCTTGGCACTGAGTTGTAGTGTATCCACTCGTGTTTTCCAAAAGTTTTTTAAAAGCACCGTAGCGCATTGAGGAGCTCTCTTTTCATTCGAACTGATACTGTATATCCATATATATATATATATATATATATATATATATATATATATATATATATATATATATATATATATATATATATATATATATATATATATATATATGTATATACAGTATATTAATAATATATATACATTTTATTTTATTCTTTTTATTTGCAAAATCTCAATTTCCCAATTTTAAGATCTTCAATTCTTAAAATGATGAATTCATTTATTAAATTGGTTAAATTTACTGTCTCGCACTATTTTTTGTAGATGGTCAAAACAGATAGGTGTAAAGTCTTTTGTCCAACGTTCCTCTTAATCCTGCCATATTTACTGCATTCACTCCAGCAAGGGATGCGCTTCAGTGTGGACGTGTTTGGAGAAACAAGAGGTTATATCCTGGAGGTGTATGGAGCACATTTTGAACTTCCTGATCTTGGGCCTATCGGTGGGTGTCCCTATATCTGATTGAGTAGCACAAGCCCATATGTATAATTTTGATGGTTGACATAATACAGTGGGCCCCTGGTATACGAGATTAATCCGTTCCGTGGTTGGGATCGTAACGCGAATTCACGGTATGGTGGGCAATCCAAACCTATGTTAATTCGTTAATGCATGTAAAACCCCAGGTAAAAACATCAAAATTGTATGTACATGTTAAAAAATGGTATATGGTATATAATATACATGTATACAATCAATAAACATCATAAATAAAAAATATAGAAAGGATTTATTTCTATATTTCTATATACGGTGCGATAATCCCTAGTGAGGGTAGCCTAGCTAGGCTAGGCTAGCTTAGCATTCTTTGTATTTCTTGATTATCTCCAGCTTCGTTTCCATATAAATCATCTTTTTAATTTTCGTTTTAGCATCACTTACAACCAAGTGACCTATGCCTCACCCATTCAGGTTTGAATTAAGCAGTAAAATGCACAATAAATAGTTATTTTAAGCACTCAGACGCAATCCAGTCCCTATTTTGACAGTGACGCCGACCAATAGATCATTATCTTAGGGAGCTGTGACACAGACCAATAGCAGACCAGCATTTGAGTGATGCGTTGCAGCACAGACAGTTTGACAGGACCAGAAAATAAGAGCAATTACCCAAAAACGCCTGAAAATGGAGACAACACAAATACAGCCAACCCCTAGGGTCAGGACAGTTGTTTTTGTTGTAAAGTGGGAAAAATACAGTAAAGAGGGGACGAAAAAATATCCCCAATCACGTCGAAAGCTGAAAAAAACGTTAGGCAGGGATTTCGTAGACCGGGGATCCACTGTATTTTGTGAATTGTTTCACAATATTCACACCACCTAAACCCTATCTCTTTATACTGAAACTTGAATTAAAATATTCCTGGTTTTGTACTGGGCCAGTCTACATGCATGGGCTGACCATTAGTATCGATTTTTGACAAACTA